>NW_020955422.1:707910-710490 GCF_003031625.1 Empidonax traillii | reverse complement strand
ATTTAAATCCTGGCTAAATATCTTGCGATTACAAGGTATTTCTGAGTATAAACCACTTAGAAACTGGGGCTGATCTGTCATTCTCTGAGTGTGAGCAGGTCTCTCCAGCCCTTAAGGCAGAAAATGGTGAGAGGGTAAACTTGCACCTCTCTCCTCCTGAGAGCTGGAGGGGTAAGATCTTTCAGACAGGTGAACTGGGTGCCTGTGGGGACTCGACCAGCTCTCAGAAGGGACAAGGAGCTGCAAAAGCCTGACTTGATAGGTATGGGGATGAGGGGAATCCTGCATGCAGAAACAGCAATTTCAGCCTGAGTCCTGCAGCAGCCCCTCTGCTGAAAGCTCTCCGTGTTGGTGGGGGTAGCAACAGTTCTTGCAGAAAAGAAACATGCCAGGGCTGCACCCTGTGCTCAGGAAAGGTACAGGCTCCCATCCCAATCTCTCGTCTGTCACTTATTAGAAGACTCATGGTTAATTTTTGAGATTTCACTTACATTGTGTGTATATAGAAGTCTAGAGCTTTTTGCTGCTCTTCTTCTGATTCTCATAGGGGATCAAATGTCCAGTGGCTGACTACTACTAGTCCAGCCCAGAGCACACCCATCTAGTGCTGTGGCTAGCACATATGACTCTGTCTTATCAGGTCTTGTCAGTATCCACTGGCTGTTAACTGCTGTTGGAAAAGATAATCCAGCAGGAGAAAGAGAGGAAGTTATGGGATCACCAGCGCTGAGCTCTGTCACATGTGAGCACAAAACTCACTGAAAATGATGGTGCCTACTGCTGCCCTGTTTCTGAAAACCTGAAACAAAGTTTGATATTAATCTTCCTGACAAGATATCTCTCTCAGTCATATGTGTTGTCATTTTCGTATTGCCAGAGAGAAGACAATAAATCACTTTAAGCAGAGCTGGGGCTGACCTGTATCCAAAAGTTTGTTACGCTTGTAAAGTAAACACAGATGTTACAAAAATGGCAGAGAAAGCACTGGGGGCATTCTGGCTTGTACTTCTCCAGTTGTGTTTCTGTTGCACCAAACCCCAAGGTGTCTTAACCTTGGTTGATATATTTGAGTTTGCAACCTAAGTTTTATCAAACAGATGCCAGATTTGTCTTCCTACATCTTGTCAGCATATATAGTGCATCTGAAAGGGAATGTGCTATGGGAACTGTTGTATGTAACTAAGCACTTGTTGTGCTTTTTTTTCTTAATAGGGTAAATATTGATAAATAGCTTTCCAAGATCATTTAGTCTGAATCGGTTTTCCTGGACTGGCTGTGTGGCTATATATCCCTTTATATTAGTTATCACTAAAGAAATCCTATTGTGGAGACAATATTCAATGCCTGTGTTAGGTCTGAGAAATGTCTGAGAATATTTTGTATGAAAAGATTTTATCAGACTGCTGCCATAGTTTTAATCTTCAGACACTCATCGGGTGTCCTTACTCCCTCCCTCCCTCTCTCTCTCTCCTTCCTTCCCCCTCACCATTCCCTTAGGGACGGGGTATGAAACACGCACAGCTAGCTGAAGGAGAACCAATTTGAAAAGTTTTTGCTGTCTTGAGTAGCTTCAGGGAGAGGGAAGAGAAAACCCTTTTCCTTACCTTTTCTACGTGAGCTTTATTGTCTTCAGGTGGCAGTAGTGGTGGTTGGGAGTTTTGGGCAGAGATTCAGCTGACAGGTACCTGCTGTATTTCACTTTTGCTGTTGGAATAGAGGAGAAGGAAACCAGTTCGAACTTATCTAATTAAATGGTTGTAAAAGAATGCTTTGCTTTCAGATTGCAAATTAATGTATGTAGTGGAGGTATCTGAGATAGTTTTACTGCATTCTCTGTCTCAAAATACTATTTTTTGTCATTTGTGCAACTATTAGAGTACATGAGTTAAGGTGGGGGGGTTATAACTCTTTAGGAAAAATTTATTTTACCTCTTTTTTCTTCTTACTTTTTGCACAGAAAGAATAGAAGCCACAGTGAAAGCAAGATCTCTCCAAAGTAACTTCAACTGTATTGGAATGGACAGCTCTGATGAAAGAGATTTTTTAAAATGTTCTGACCTAGATCTCACCGCCCTCTTTATTCCTACATTAGAGGGAGCTCGGGATCTGGCCCTACCTCTGTCTGTGTGAAAGTAGAAACCCACATTATGTAGATGTGGGAATTGAATTGTGATGACAGCTGACTGGAAAACAAAGCATTAGCCAGTATGGTTTAGCCCTTGTGGGCAGGTATCCTGCCTCCAGGGCAGGAACACATTTGCTTCTAGTTGTTTGCACAGAGCTCACCTCAATTACCTGGTTTCTGAAGTGGACAGGGTCTGTGAGGGCCTTTTTGCAAGGCCATGTTACTGCAAAAGTGGAATTGCTGCCTGTTTTTCTAGGAAGTTTTCTTACCATTTTTGCCTTGGCACTGGCCTGTGGTTGTGTGAGTTCTGGGTGCTAGTGCTGCTCTGCTGGAATACAGCCACTTGATTCACGCCTGAGCCTCTCCAGCATGCATTAGCTTGATACTAAGAATCTCCACCACCCTGTTCCATCAAATGTCAAAATAATGATTCAAAGACTCTTCAACTTTAAACT
>NW_020955422.1:707540-707780 GCF_003031625.1 Empidonax traillii | reverse complement strand
CAGGTGCGCTATTCTTGTCATAAACAAACAGGAAGAAATTATATGCTCACAGGGAGCCCCCGGTGGTCCAGGGGAAAACACACTGCACTGTCACTGCAGAGACCCGGGTTCGATTCCCGGTCGGGGCCCCTCCCCGGGCAGATGGAGCTCGTTAGCCCATAAGGCAATCCATCTACGTCCTGAGGACCTCGCTGCCACCGTCCAAGCGTGCTTGGCCCCGGCAGATGAACCTCAGGATTA
>NW_020955422.1:704553-707519 GCF_003031625.1 Empidonax traillii | reverse complement strand
ATTTAAATCCTGGCTAAATATCTTGCGATTACAAGGTATTTCTGAGTATAAACCACTTAGAAACTGGGGCTGATCTGTCATTCTCTGAGTGTGAGCAGGTCTCTCCAGCCCTTAAGGCAGAAAATGGTGAGAGGGTAAACTTGCACCTCTCTCCTCCTGAGAGCTGGAGGGGTAAGATCTTTCAGACAGACAGGTGAACTAGGTGCCTGTGGGGACTCGACCAGCTCTCAGAAGGGACAAGGAGCTGCAAAAGCCTGACTTGATAGGTATGGGGATGAGGGGAATCCTGCATGCAGAAACAGCAATTTCAGCCTGAGTCCTGCAGCAGCCCCTCTGCTGAAGGCTCTCCGTGTTGGTGGGGGTAGCAACAGTTCTTGCAGAAAAGAAACATGCCAGGGCTGCACCCTGTGCTCAGGAAAGGTACAGGCTCCCATCCCAATCTCTCGTCTGTCACTTATTAGAAGACTCATGGTTAATTTTTGAGATTTCACTTACATTGTGTGTATATAGAAGTCTAGAGCTTTTTGCTGCTCTTCTTCTGATTCTCATAGGGGATCAAATGTCCAGTGGCTGACTACTACTAGTCCAGCCCAGAGCACACCCATCTAGTGCTGTGGCTAGCACATATGACTCTGTCTTATCAGGTCTTGTCAGTATCAACTGGCTGTTAACTGCTGTTGGAAAAGATAATCCAGCAGGAGAAAGAGAGGAAGTTATGGGATCACCAGCGCTGAGCTCTGTCACATGTGAGCACAAAACTCACTGAAAATGATGGTGCCTACTGCTGCCCTGTTTCTGAAAACCTGAAACAAAGTTTGATATTAATCTTCCTGACAAGATATCTCTCTCAGTCATAAGTGTTGTCATTTTCGTATTGCCAGAGAGAAGACAATAAATCACTTTAAGCAGAGCTGGGGCTGACCTGTATCTAAAAGTTTGTTACGCTTGTAAAGTAAACACAGATGTTACAAAAATGGCAGAGAAAGCACTGGGGGCATTCTGGCTTGTACTTCTCCAGTTGTGTTTTTGTTGCACCAAACCCCGAGGTGTCTTAACCTTGGTTGATATATTTGAGTTTGCAACCTAAGTTTTATCAAACAGATGCCAGATTTGTCTTCCTACATCTTGTCAGCATATATAGTGCATCTGAAAGGGAATGTGCTATGGGAACTGTTGTTGTATGTAACTAAGCACTTGCTGTGCTTTTTTTTCTTAATAGGGTAAATATTGATAAATAGCTTTCCAAGATCATTTAGTCTGAATCGGTTTTCCTGGACTGGCTGTGTGGCTATATATCCCTTTATATTAGTTATCACTAAAGAAATCCTATTGTGGAGACAATATTCAATGCCTGTGTTAGGTCTGAGAAATGTCTGAGAATATTTTGTATGAAAAGATTTTATCAGACTGCTGCCATAGTTTTAATCTCCAGACACTCATCAGGTGTCCTTCCTCCCTCCCTCCCTCTCTCTCTCCTTCCTTCCCCCTCACCATTCCCTTAGGGATGGGGTATGAAACATGCACAGCTAGCTGAAGGAGAACCAATTTGAAAAGTTTTTGCTGTCTTGAGTAGCTTCAGGGAGAGAGAAGAGAAAACCCTTTTCCTTACCTTTTCTATGTGAGCTTTATTGTCTTCAGGTGGCAGTAGTGGTGGTTGGGAGTTTTGGGCAGAGATTCAGCTGACAGGTACCTGCTCTATTTCACTTTTGCTGTTGGAATAGAGGAGAAGGAAACCAGTTCGAACTTATCTAATTAAATGGTTGTAAAAGAATGCTTTGCTTTCAGATTGCAAATTAATGTATGTAGTGGAGGTATCTGAGATAGTTTTACTGCATTCTCTGTCTCAAAATACTATTTTTTGTCATTTGTGCAACTATTAGAGTACATGAGTTAAGGTGGGGGGGTTATAACTCTTTAGGAAAAATTTATTTTACCTCCTTTTTCCTCTTACTTTTTGCACAGAAAGAATAGAAGCCACAATGAAAGCAAGATCTCTCCAAAGTAACTTCAACTGTATTGGAACGGACAGCTCTGATGAAAGAGATTTTTTAAAATGTTCTGACCTAGATCTCACTGCCCTCTTTATTCCTACATTAGAGGGAGCTCGGGATCTGGCCCTACCTCTGTCTGTGTGAAAGTAGAAACCCACATTATGTAGATGTGGGAATTGAATTGTGATGACAGCTGACTGGAAAACAAAGCATTAGCCAGTATGGTTTAGCCCTTGTGGGCAGGTATCCTGCCTTCAGGGCAGGAACACATTTGCTTATAGTTGTTTGCACAGAGCTCACCTCAATTACCTGGTTTCTGAAGTGGACAGGGTCTGTGAGGGCCTTTTTGCAAGGTCATGTTACTGCAAAAGTGGAATTGCTGTCTGTTTTTCTAGGAAGTTTTCTTACCATTTTTGCCTTGGCACTCGCCTGTGGTTGTGTGAGTTCTAGGTGCTAGTGCTGCTCTGCTGGAATACAGCCACTTGATTCATACCTGAGCCTCTCCAGCATGCATTAGCTTGATACTAAGAATCTCCACCACCCTGTTCCATCAAATGTCAAAATAATGATTCAAAGACTCTTCAACTTTAAACTCAGATTTGTCTGTTTCTCTTCCACCTGCTACGTTTTAGCTGTGAATAGATATTTAACTTCAAGAACTATCTTTTTGTCATCTTTTCAGCTATTCCAAATTTATTTCTTTTTGGTCATTCTAATTTTGCTACAGGTGCGCTATTCTTGTCATAAACAAACAGGAAGAAATTATATGCTCACAGGGAGCCCCCGGTGGTCCAGGGGAAAATACACTGCACTGTCACTGCAGAGACCCGGGTTCGATTCCCGGTCGGGGCCCCTCCCCGGGCAGATGGAGCTCGTCAGCCCATAAGGCAATCCATCTACGTCCTGAGGACCTCGCTGCCACCGTCCAAGCGTGCTTGGCCCCGGCAGATGAACCTCAGGATTAAAGGGTGGGCT
>NW_020955422.1:651537-704244 GCF_003031625.1 Empidonax traillii | reverse complement strand
TCCATCTACGTCCTGAGGACCTCGCTGCCACCGTCCAAGCGTGCTTGGCCCCGGCAGATGAACCTCAGGATTAAAGGGTGGGCTCAGTTCCGCGCACACTGTGTCTCACCTAAAAAATCCAATGCGCAGGCTGGAAGGTGGAAAGACCTTCCCCGGTTCTTCGTTCGCGAAGAGACTGGCCATTAAAAATATGCTCACAGCACTGTTATTTCCCAGTTATTGACTGTGGTGGTACCCTCTTTTCTGCTTTCACACTTCCCTGTGCCTGGAAGTGGTTTTGTAAACTTACATATCAAACAGGAGCTGTAACAATAAAGTGCATTGTCAGCAGCCGTCGGCCCTATCTGTTCTGATGCCTGTGGGTCTTACAGATACAGAGTTTGATGGTGTTATCTCTATTCTGTGCTGCACTGTATTCCTCTTTTCAGCAAGACAGGTTAGTGGACAGGGAGTTCTGTGCTGCTCCGGCAATGATGATGCCTCTCTGCTCTGCAGCTCTGTGCTTTGGAGGCATTCAGTATTGCTTTGAAATAAGGACATGCTTCTTACAGTAAAAGAGTTCAATAAAAAATTATTAAAGAAAACCAAAGAACTGCAATGACGTGCTGCTGTGTGTAACACCTTTCTTTTTTTCTCTTCAAGGATGGGGGAGAGCAGCAGCTGCCACATACCTCGTTGGCTTTGTGATCCTGGTCATCTGTTTCGCTCTTGCAGTCATTGCGTTCTCGATCGAGATACTCCGCTTCAACTTTGTGCGAGGAATTGGAGGCTTGCTCTTTGTTGTTGGTAAGATTGGGCACAAAGACAAGGTTATTTGAGATGTAAAACAGGCATCAGCAGAAAAACGTGCTAGATGGAGCCTCCCTTATGAAATTAGCTGTCTTTGGTTTATGACTCATTTTCGTGGGAAACAAGGAAAGGTTAAGAGAATAATGGTTAGGGAAGCTCCAGTGGGCTTTGTCAGTTCGCACTTGCCCAAAAACACTGTACAGGGACACCCATCACCTTTGACCCTGCATGTCACATGCTAAGACTTAGGAGCTGAGAACCCTGGGTGCTTCCCACCTTTCTGGTGGGAGGAGGAACAGCGGGGCTATGGGAGGTAACTGGCTCCGCAGGGTTCACTGTGCCTGGCTGTAGGACAGGGCTGGTCATGGCATGCAGATATGTGCCTTAGCAATCTGGCAATGTCAGCTGTAGCTTCTGCAATCAGATGTGCAGATGCTGCAATCAGGTGTGGGGATCTGCCTTGGCCAGAAGTCACGTACCTCTGTAAGAATGTAGATTTGATTGCAGGACTGCAGCTAATCCTTACATGACTTAAATATGCAGTTATCTCTAGGTACCTTTTCTTAGGAGGAACTGTATGTTCATTGTAACTTACTCCTGCTATTCTTTTTTTCTCACTCTAGCTGCATTCCAGATCATTGGCTTGGTCATTTACCCAGTGAAATTCACAGAAGATATTCCACTCACAGGAGATAATATGTTCAGCTGGGCCTATGGTTTTGGCTGGGCCAGCACTATCGTTGTTATAGGTTGTGCTTTCTTCTTCTGCTGCCTCCCCAACTGGGAAGATGAAGTCCTGGGAAACATCAAGCCTACCTATTACTACTCCTCCCCAGAGAGAGCACCATACTTAAATTGAAAGATTAAGTCCGAGTACAGTCAACTGTCAAAACAACAGAGGAGTACCTATGATGTACATCTGGTGTGATTGTAGGAGACTGAAAAAAACCCACCTTATTTCACCAGAGCATTTCTTACTATCCCTGGTAATAAATTAGGAAAAACACTGGCATATTTAGGCAAATAACTTTTATCTAAAGTATTTAGTTACATGTTCTCATGTCAATTCTGTTTGGGTGGTTTACTTGCTCCTTCCCCTCCCAACTAATTATTCAAACTTTTACTTATGAATAAAGATGATTGTTTTTCAAGTGTAAAAAGGAAGAGGATAGATTTTAAACAACCCATTAATGGGTTCTGCGAGAGATTGGTTTTTTCACCTCTGACAAAATTGCATTAAATGGAACTAGGAAAAAAGCAGCCTTCCAAAGAATGTTTTTCTTCCATCAAAGTCAATCTCGAAGAAGGAACTTCCCTGAGACTGTCACAGTCACCTGTCACCTAAAAATCTTTTCTTTTATCTGTTACTGTACTGTTGCTGACTAGAAGCTATTTGAATTAAAGGGAAAATAAAATTAAAATTTATTTTCCACCAAGTGAAGCTGTTAAACAGAGATCTCTTCTAAAGCATGGAGCTGGTGTGTAACAGTGGCTAATGTAACATTGGTGGGTTTGTGGCCACAGCAGGACTTGTGATGGAGTCACAGATATGTATCTAATATATGTTGTCGTAGAGACAATCAATACAATTTGAGATGTTAAAATTACATATATTTTTACACGTTTTTTTAGGGATGCTGGTCTAGAAAATATCTTTGAGTAGAAACATAAACTGTTCTATTTGTCTACCTTTTTAAAGCTTCAGTGTTTTAATTATCAGTGTACTTTAGAGGGAAATCTTAGTGTAAGGTATCTGCAAACCTCCAAAAGTTTTTAACACTGTAGGTGCCTCAGTTTAGTAAACTTGGGGCTGTTTTATGAGTCACTAGGGCTAACAGACAAAAATAGATAAGCAGTTCTGTGAGCAGTTTATGTATGCAAACTTCATACAGACATCTGTGTCAGAGTAATCTGGCTGGCTCCTAGTTTGTTTCTGCAGTCAGCAATTCCAAATAAGTATTCCAGCAAAGCAGAGCTGTGTCTGTGTTGGTCATGGACCTACAGCATCTTACAGCAGATTTAATTATGGTCTATAATCTTTGTCAGGGCTTTCTTCAAGGGAAGAAAGAAGAGGCTTATTTTGTGAGCTCTTCTTTCAGCTTTGGGAGAAGCAGCTCTAGCAAAGACAGACTGAGGGGGGTACAGGGAGAATGGAAAGCAAAGGCTGTGTGTTACTCTGTTATTTCTTCTCTCATGAACCCAGTACTTAAGGGAGAGTAAGTGTATGGGTATGTGTATTCATGCACATGTACAAAATAGAACAAAAAAGCATTAACCGACATACTGTAAAGGTAAAGTAATTTACAACTAATATTTTATAATGCTCAGTATTTCTTGTACTATATATTTTGTAGCTTTCCATTTTGTAACACCTTTGTTAATTTGATAATACTATACATTGAATGTGATCCTGTTTTGGAAAGGTCATGTGTCTCCTGAAGGTCCCTTCAAGGCCTGTATTTTATAATTTTACAGAGCATAAATATCTGCAGACTTCAGAATTGTGTTATGAGCTCAGTCGTGGCATATACAATCAAGTGTGTTTGTGATTCTTTCTGAATAAGAGAATTCTGTGACAAATGTGTCCCTTTTTTTTTTTTTTTTTTCCTTTTCTGTACAGTACTGGTTGTTGGGGACTATTGTGTAGACTTACCTGTATCATAAGTAATGGCAGTAATTACTTCCATCGAATTCAAAACATAGCAGAGAATCCCAAGTCTGGAAAATTCTTGTACAGCTAAAGCTGAGAAGGAGGTAAAAAAAAAAAGTAAGAAAATGGACACCTTTCCTAATGAGAGGGAGGATGGTATGGTAACCAGGTTTAGCATAATTAAAGTCTTTGGTATGCTTTCTTATAAGCATTGTCGTAACTTGTCAAAAAATCACAGATGTAAAATAAACTTGGCTCTAAATGTACTGGGAGGGGTAGAAGCACAACCAGTGTGTTACACAATTAAGATGTTCCAGAGACAGCTATTGCAAATAGTCATTAATTACTTTCAAGTGATACTAATGTATGTGACATTCCTTTCAAATGTGGCGACTTGATTAAAAATGTTTTAACTTATGGTTGTAGAAACTTGGTGGTGTTTGTGGTTCATGGGTTAATTTCATAAACTCAATGAAGTAGTCATTCTTTCCTTCTCTTAACGTGAATATCAGTATCCATAAAGTGTCGGATTAATAAATGAAGTTAATGACCTCATGTCCAGGAGGCGGCAACTTCATTTTCCAGTCAAATAAGCTTAGGTATACAATACAAAACATGTCTGTGCACTTCCTTTGGAAGTCCCAGGCATAGAATGTTCTTTGCTAAGCCAAAACCTCTTAAGTGCATCACAGCTTAAGGGGGAACTCTAAACATTTTAAGTACACAGCAGTCTACAGGAGGAAAGGATGTGGGAAGTCTGTTCTTTATCAAAACTGTTCCAAGTGCCTTTCCTATACTGATCAAGATAAATAGAAAAAATTGGTGTACTGGCCTGCTATTTTCAGTGGAAGGCTCCACTTCTGTGATTAGAAACCTTCCCATTTCTAACCTTATTATGCAAGGCCCACATAATAGCCCTGTGCTAGTGTCATTCTGTATCCTAAGCAACTCTTTTTTTCCCCTGCATTTTTACAGAGAGCAAATCTGTCAGTCACTGCTGTCTTACACCAGCCTGTTGCTTCTGATTTCTGGAAAGACAGGTTCATCATTCCCCTGTTTGTTTGTTTTTTTTTTTTATAATCTGTTCTCTTCCTTAAATGTCTGAATTTTAGGTACAGTTACTACCTGGGATTCTGGTACCTTTCACGGATTTCTTTTTGGTTTTGGTCCCATGCCTTCCCCCTCTTAACTACTCTTAATTTTAAATACACAAATGGGGAAAATATTTTGATTCCTGTTAGATTTTCTTAAACGCTCTGAAGATAATTGGAGGGTTTCTATAGTGCCCTTCTTTTGAGAGAAGGAAAATTTGTACTCTTGTTTACCTACAAGTGTGTATTAAGCTGCAACCTAAATCTGTGCTCACTAAAATCCTCTGAGCAGCTCCAGAGAGCTTCAGGCTGCAGGGTCACTTCTTCTAATCCAACCCTGGAGAAAAGAGAACAGTTCAGGAGAATCTGAGCACACTTGGCCCTTGTCTCAGGGGGAGTTATGGGCAATCAAAAATGTGCATAAATGAGTGCTAGGGAAGGCTAATTGACCTGAATGGGATGATTAATGCTTAAATCTCCTGGATATGGGAAACAGCTGCCACACCCCATTGGGATTTTGTATTTTTAGTTGACGCAACAAATGACTAATTTTTTAGACAATTCATTGTCAAGGAAGAATCCTAAAAGAGTATTCACCTGACCTTTACATCCTGCATACAAGGGCTTTTGGACCTAGAGTACATACATAAATCAAGAGTGTAGTAGCAGATCATTAGGAGGGGATGGGTTGTTATGGTGATAAGCACTCTAGAAACAAAACCACCCACATGCTAAAAGAAAATGTTGCGCACACACACACACACAACGAGTTGCTGAGATCACTGAACACTTACGAATTAATTATGAACTAAACATATATATCTGTGGAATCCAAGATGCATTAGGAGATGCACAACAGCCTAGAGAGCTGAACTCACAACTCAGAGCAGTGGGGGTTACTGGCAGTGTGGAACAGCCCCCTGAAAAACCAGGTTATTCTGTGCCAGTAGGTGAAGTTGCACAGATTTTTATATGAAGTTGGGAGATGATACTCAAAACAAGAATAAAGTTTAATCAAATCTGGAGGATGTATTTATCAAAAATAGGGATGCTGAATTTCTGGATGTAATTCCTGTAACAGGTGTCTGTACAGGAGTAGTGAAATCCATGTGCAATGAGTTCACACAGCCTGGTATATGCCAGTGTACACAGCACAGGTGCAGCAGTTTATATGTGTAAATCCCATTGAACAACAATGTGTCAATTTTCCTGTGCATATGCAGTGTATTTATAAAATAGGTCCAATGAAGGTCTGCACTCGTACTGTAAGCAGACTTTAGTCTGGGATTTCCTGGTGTCCAAAGGTGTGGGCAGAGCTGCTCCAGTTACAAAACTTGACATCTAGAAACTCCGGGCAAAAATCCAGTGCCATCAAATTTTGCCTCTATAAACTTATATTTAAATGTCTTGGGAGTTGTCAGAATTAAAAAAACAAAGGTTTTTTTTTGTTATGATTTTTGAATTCATAAATTTAATAAGACTGTATTTATAATAAAGACTTTAGAAGAAAACATACAGACATGCCTAGAGCTTTATAATATTACAGCTATAAGCAAGATAAATAATAATTTATGAGAACTATGCATTGCATAATATAATTAATAGAAATAAATATCTAATAAGTAGAAATGAATTATATTCCTCATGGATTCATCTTTGCAGGATTGGATAACATTAGAAGAATTGATATGACTTTTTTATTTATTTACGGTAATGTGGACAACACATACAATTTTTAACAGAGGTCTTTGCGAATACAGAATATGTTGTAAGCAATTTGAAAATTAATTTTTCTCCGATTAGGAATAGAAAAACAAAACAACTCGCAAAACAAAACTTGGGAAACTCATAATTGCCATTTTGTATCAACACAATAGGATAAGTTCAAAGTTTTACCAGGAGACCACCAATTTCATTTCAGCCTGTTTGTCAAATCAATTTCATATCAGACATTTAAAACTGAAGAGGTCATTTCCATAACATATTGGTTTGAGCAAAATCCTACTTTTGTCTGGAGAATCTCAAAGTGAAAATTCTTGGCTGAAACTCTTAAAAGATATGCTTGGTGTGCATGTCATAACTGTAAATCTCAGAGTACTTGAAGAAGTAGCTGTTCCCAACTGACCTATAAGGCACAGCAAATAAAAGCCATTCCTTTGACAGAGAGCTGTAAGTAACAAGGTAGTGGTACCTGGGAATTACCTAAGTTAAGCTATTTTTATTTATCTTCTAAGGCAACTGAGCTATATGCTTTACAAGAGGTTACTGTTATGATCCACTACAATAGGACAAGTATTAGTTAGCCTTCCTATGCCACAGAGAAGTTGGGGAGCCCAAAGAAAGTGGATTAAGTAAAATTATCCTGTGTGTAGAAGAGGACTGTGTTGTACCACTCTAACTGCTTACACGGGATTTCGTACAATCCCTGTATGTAATATGCTATGATTCTTTGATTCTATGATTCTGAGTGCTCACCAGAGAGCTTGTGATCCTGACAGCCACACAAGGAAAATACCCACACCCATAATGGTTACAAATGTCCAGAGGCCCTCTCAGCTGTTAACTGTGTTGTGGATTTACAGGACCCCATTTATTTCAGCCATTTGCCTGGAGAAGGGGGAGCTGACTGAATTCATCAAACTTCTACAGAGCATCTCTAAGAAATACCTGATGATTAAACCTTATTCCAATATAGAGTTTATAAGTCCTTTAGCAAAAACTTGGTGACAATTAAAGCATGCTCAGGAACACAGAGTCTTTGTACTTTCCTAACCTTGTGTTTTCCTTATTTGTGTTTTCCTAATACACTCTTGAATTGCTCACATAAATGACAATCCTGGATGTCGCCCTGTTTGCATCTCATGTGTTAAAACTTACTGGTTTGCACATGTAGCCTTGGTAAGGAAAAGAAGAAAGCCCCTTCAAGCCTAAGAGTTTATCCTGTCGAGACAAGCCTCCTTTACCCTCAAGAGCCAGTCAGTGCTGCCCATGGGTCAGGCTTAAGAGGTTCCACAGCAAGTTGGTCCTGGATGACACTTGATAAAATCTTAACAACACCCTGTGGGAATTTGCCTCTGAGCTCAGCAGTCAGTGAATAGAGGAAATACCAAACATCTGCAGAGCTTTCCTGCGCTGTGTGGGGCAGATAGAGGAAGGTTTTCTCAAACGCACAAGCAGCAGGACTGAGCACTGACCACTCCCAGGTCATCATAAGCGTCACGGAGGAGTCACAGTGTCTGGCCACCACGGGAGTGTCCCTCAGAAAGGGCTGGTGTGGAGGAGTATAAGATCTCAATTGAGTTCATTTTTTCAGGAGGGTGTTCTTTTTTTGCAAAGAAGTCAAGTCAGGTCCTGTTCAAAATGCATTTCCAGTGTCCTTCTAATTAACATAAAGGAGTTGCAGCTTGGGTTACCCTGTGAACACTTTTGATGTCTAAAGGTATTTTTCTACATGTGTTTACTATGGATGAAATATTAGTCACATTGAGAATGCTATTGCCCTACTGCCCAGGGGATGCAGGGCAGTGACCACAAGGTACAATTTGGCTGACTGAGTTGCATCACTGTATATCCTGTGGTTGTAACAATAACTGCAGTGCAGCCCTTTCCAAAGGAAAATAGCAGACTGGCATTATTGGAAAGAAGGGCCGATAGTTGTAAATGGATTAATAAAGATAATAGTAATAATTAGGAGACTTATGACAGCTCGTGGCAAACGTTTCTCAGTTGCCCAGAGTGATTTATTAGATTTAAGATAACACGCAAGAGAATAGATCATAAAATAAACTTAGCAAAGCTTTTAGAATACCAACTCTGGGGACTTGTTGTTTATAAGCACTGTGAACATCAGAGAATGAAAATGTGCCTGCTGCAAAAGTCATTAATATGCACCACAGCTGGTCATCTTATGATAATCCAGTAATTTACATACCTTAGCTGACCAGGTCAGAGACTAAAGGTGAGTGAAAATGTGCTGCCAATCATTTCTAAGCTTCTTCTTCCACTAAGAGAAACATTTGTGTCTTGGCTGAAAAAAGGCCTATTTTTATTTTTAGCACTAATGCCTCTTAGCTCTAATGGTTACTTCAAGTAATAATAAAGATTCATTAGCAATATTTTTAGTTGTAAAACATGCACTACAATCTAGTTTGAACACTGATAATATATAATTTTCAACAGATTATGCTGTTGTTTGCCAGGAGGGACTATCCACAGATACTAGAGAAGGAGAAAAAGCATTTGCTTTCATGTCAACACCCAGCTTGTGCATTGCAAAAGATGGAGCATGGTGAGGGTCCGCTACAAATCACTGAAAGTTTCCAATCATTTTCCCTGTTTATCATAGAAGTATCAGAATTACATGAGATAGATACATCATTTCATTACCTTTGAATGACAAACCCTCTCTGCTCTTCCATGTATCTCAAAATACCCTTTTATTGAACGTGAAGATTGCTTGTAGTTCTAAGTTACTTAGGGATGACAAAAATGGGCAAGACACAGAAACACCCATGGTGATTGAACACTACTCACCGTCTTTCACAGTGTGACAATGAGCTCTATGGTATCACCTCATAAATGCTGACATTTGTGCATTATGCATTCATCCACAGGTGAGCTACAGCAGAAACTGATGACAAATCCTTCAGTCATAAGTGCCTACCTGAAACATGGCTGAGCATTCTAAATGCAGGGAAGACCATTTTAGTCCTTAACAAATATTGGCTCTTATTTGTTGATGACAAACAAGACATCTTGTGATGACAAGTGCTGACTTCATAGCAGATTTCCAGTACAAAATTGCTTTAACTTGATTTGGCTATTTCCTTAGAAAGCTGTCATTTTGTGGAAGATTGAAATGTGGCAAGAGATTGGGTATAGACAGCTGAGTGAGGGCTTATCTGCACTCTACTGCCACATTCGTGAGTGTTTCTGAAGTCATCTTTAAAAAAAATTTCATATCCAAATCTGTGTTCTCTCAATCTTTTGGGTTCTATTGTGCCCATTTCCACCTTGGCTGTGGCAACAGAAAGAATATGTATAAACAGACTTGGACAGCTTGCATCTACCAGCGTAATGCACTAAGGGTGAACATCAAATAATGTTAGTTTTAATGTAAATATGTTTTTTAAATCATGCATAGAAATAATAAATTGCAGCGCTATAGAACTGGTAAATGGCATTTTAAACATTAGGTTAATGATAACTGAATTTGTGGATAGCACAAATGTGGACTACAATGGAAGTTACATTCTATTCTAAGGAAATGCTTGTTCTGTTTCCTATAGTTGAATTCCCTTAATTCCAACTCAGAACAGCAGCTGGCTTGTCTTCGTAGTTGTCTTTAGCTTTTAGCAACATGAAAATTCAATGGCCAAAACTGTAAAAATGTCTCCTGCTATCACAGAGACCTGATGGATGCCCTTGATGGACCTCCCACAGCCACAGGGATATTGGACTGTGTCTGAGCCACAGGGCAGCTGCTGGCAGGATGCTTCAGCTAGACAGAATAAGAGATAAAGCAGCCATACCACTGCTAATCTACCACCAAGCTAATAAGATATCTCTGATGAGAGATATCGCATGGTGATATCTCTTCAAATTGCGTTCCTGATGGAGTTACTACTCCTGCACTGTGCTGTAGCTCATTGCTGTGAATATTCCAGTTTGGTTCTGTGCAAGCTCCATGCCTCTTTAGTCACAGTGCATCAATGCACTGGAAATTATTAATTTCTTTTATTTAGGCCATTATTAATTTATGAATATTAATTCAGAAATGCTGTGAATTTGCAGTTCAGTATGGTTGTCATACTGTGATCTGCAGTACAATAGCAAATTTTTGTGACTAAATGGAGCCAGTACTTGGATGGAGCCCCACCTCACAAAATCTACCATGGGAGCAAGGGATACTTTGCGTCCTCTGGCCTTAGCTTGTTTCACACAAACCAGCTTTGATCTGTAAGGGCTGCAGCTACTTCCAGATGTACATGCTTCTGGGTCCTACCAAAATCCTAGGTTGTAGCCGCTGTTAGTTCAAAGGGAGAGTGCAGGGAGCACAGCTATATTGCTTCTGAGCCAACAGAGAAAACTGCCCTGCGGTAGGCTGGGTGGCCTCCCGGGGCATAGAGAGGTGAGAGCTCATCTCTGCATAACTCTCAAACTCTCAGCATGCTGCAGACAGGCTCTGACAGGCCCCAGGCAGTGCATGTACAGCCAGACCCATGCACAGGGAGCGTTTGTAAGGCTCTGTCAAACCAAAACTCTTTTTTTTTTTTTTTTTTTCTCACTAAGGCTATATCCAGATCATACTGTATTTTTGATGAAAAACTTTGGGGGTTTTCCCCGGTAGCTATGGCCCAAAGAGGGGGGAAGGGAGGACAGTCTCATGTTCTTTATTATCTTAGCTTTATAGTAGCTATGGGAACTTTTTTAATTGCAAAAAATAAGGTATGTTTTATTTTTAAATGGAGTCCAAGAAAGGCAGCTTTCAGCCTCCAGGTGGCAAGTTTCAGAAGCAATCACCTTCTCATGCAAATAGTTGCCTGTTCTCTGTTTTCAGCTGCCATAGAGCAAATCCCTTAGCAGATAGGTGTATGCACAGCTGTGAGATTCTTCTGCTGGTAGGAATGTCAGGAAGGAAAGTGTTAAATGCTGAGGGTAAACAGCACCCGATTTGTTACGTAGTCAGCAGGGCAGAGAAGATCCCACAGATAAACCCAGCCTCTGAAGCTTCTCCCCAGCTCAACTGGTTATTGCTCAGCAGCAGTTCTTACTCATCTGAATCTAGGTGGAGCTCCTTTCCTGCCTCCATTCCTCCCTCCCTCTCTGCTGTGTCTCTCCTGACTTTTCTCAAACATCTGTACGTGTGGCTGTAGGTACTGGCACTCACTTTGCAGGAGCTTTGCAGAAGCACCCACTGCTTTGCGCTTTGCGTCGCTGAGTCTGTGGCAGAGACTCTTGTTCCCGTCCCACCAGCCACCCCTGCCCTGAACAATGGTGAAGTACGGCCTCGACTACACTCGGTGCAGATGGATCCTACCCCTGCTCCTGGGCATAGGAGTCATCTTCGGTATCATTGCGCTGGCGGGCAGGGGCTGGTTGGAGTCGCAGACCTTGCCCTACGTGCAGCAAGCGTCCTTATGGGAGAACTGCAGGAGGCCTGATCAGGGTGGGGAATGGAGCTGCGAGTCCCTCATGGGTTACGGTAAGCGCCTGCAAGGGTGGCGGGGAGCAGTCTCTGCAGCAGCGGGTCACATCTGCAAACTCATCTTCCCTCAGTTCTCCTAACCGTATCACCCAATATCTGGCATTTATATATGAGGTTATGGGCAATAGAGACTGTCACTGAAATACATCAAAGGCTTTTGACTACATGGGTGAAGAAATAAAGTGCCCTCACCCCTGTGAAATAAAAAACCGATGGGTTACATCATACAAAACCCCACACACATGGTAATGTACCATTGCAGAAAATATTACAGCATTTTCTTACTCTCTTAGAAGAAGCTGGTAACCTCTTCTCACTAATCACTACTTTTCAAAACTTAACGGCTAGTGCTGATCAAATATCCAAACAGCAGGTTGTGTGGGTAAGCCTGGCATTACAGTGACAAGCAAGTCTGAGTGCCAGCAAGAAATGAGGAGGTAAAAACGTAAGATGGTAGGAAGATATTCCCAGGGAGTGTCAGGCTGGAAAATGCTGCCTTGAAACTGCTCCGGTGGGTGGGTTGTGTGAAAAAGTCTCCTTGTGATTATGAAAGAAAGCTTTAAAAGATGAAAGGACTTCTTGTTTGTACTAAGTTTTGGTTAAGTATGCTATTAAACATGTTGTTGACCCAGGTGCAATCTTCAACTTAAAAAGATGTAAACCACTGAGCCTAGGAGAAGAGCCCAAGAGAAGGGTCACTATAGATGTGCCCTGTTTCTTTTCTTTTTACCTTTTTTTTTTCTTTCTGTATATCTGCTATTGGCCATGGTCTGAAACAAGTAATTGTGAAAGAAGGGCTGTTAGCCTGAGCCAGGAAGAAAGTTCGTGTGTTCTTAAAATTTACGATAACTCATATGAAAATAAAGAACCTTTTCTCTAAGACTAAAAATTTCAGCTTTTATTCTTGAAAATGAGTGTAAAAACACTTGTAGAAGCAATCTCAGGGATCATTTATTACAGTTTTTCAAAATTGTTCCTGGAAGTTTATTGTACATCATCAAACTCTACCTTCTATGCACAAAATTTGGCTGTAATGAGTTAATTGTAGCAGGCCTCTGTGAGTGTTGGGCTCCAGGGCAAGACCAGCGCTATTGAGCATCACACCCAGTCCTGCTCTCAGGGCTTCACCATCAGCTGTGTGGCTGGGCATTAAGGCAGGCCAGCAAGTTGGCCTCTGGTACATCGCTAGAGAGCAGGAGAGAGAACATGATGCTTAGCAAAGGGCTTCTCCCTAGGCTTCTCCTCCTAGGTTTCCTGAAGAGCCAGCCCTCCTCTTAATCTCCAGATAGAGCCCTAGAGAATGCCACAAATGCCAGCTTTAACTGGATAGAAAATACCAAGACATTTCACCTAGCTTCTCTTGATAATACAAGAGAATTTTCACCTTGCTTCCAGGTCCCATATAGTTGTTTGACATTTCACTTCCCTATCCTGCCTCACTCTGATAGCCTTAAATTCTGCATCTATATGCAGTTTCCCCCTGGACAGCATCTACAGACAAGCCAGAGAGATCATCCTCTATGTGGACTATCCTGCAGTGTCTGGGGTTGCCATGAATCACTTCCACAGTGAGTCCAGCACTTTTAACACAGACATGTTGGACTTGGTACACATATGCAGAATATGATATGGCAGGTAAGTTGGAGAGTCAGCTGATGTTTCTGAAAGCATTAGAAATGCTGCTTATGAGCTGCATGACTGCATTATGCTCTCAATGGGCAAGCATCCATCATTTGACCTCTTCACAGTGAGTAAATACCCAGGAAACATAAGCAAATCCTCAAAATCCTCCTGGACAAAATTTCCAGGTGAAAGTGAAGAATATGTCTGGGACAATGGAGTCACTTAGCCAGTGGGAGAACATGTAAAGCCTGTATGTAAACAATGTATGCATAGGCCAGGTGACAGTGGATTACACTGCCAGGCTTCTGCCTCGGTGAGATTATGCCATTGAAATGTGGATCTTGTCCTTCCCAGGGGTGAGTTATTCTTAACCCATGAGAAGGCTGTAGACTGACTATTAAAGATGAAATCTCATGTCACTGTCCTGATCTTTCCAGACCTTTCCCTCAGACGTCTTTTCTCCAGAGGAGAGTTGTGCTCAGGTTCAGTCCTGGTCTTCCATTTTTCTGTGCTCAGTGGTGTGGGATTGGGATTTTAATTCTGTGACTCCTGCCTTTTCTTATGCAGGGTGCAGGTGGCTGATGCTGGTCTTGGATTCCAATCAAAAGACAAGGCCATGAGACAGCATCTCACTTGTGAGCGTCCAGGTCTTGTATTGAGCCTGAATCTACCTGCCACAGTGTTTAAACATAGGGTTTTAACAATTCTGGGATTGTGTTTATCCACAGCACTCCAGAAAGGCCTTGGAAAACAAGCAGTCAGCATCATGTGGGATGTTTAACTTTGTGCCAAGCTAAACACAGTACTGGTTAAACAAAGTGTAATTATCCACCTCCCTGAGTGCAGAGACAAAAGACATGGTGTAAACATGAATGACAGAAGTGTTTTACATCCTTCCTGAGATGAGATCTCCTTCCCCCCTCTATTCCACAGTTTCCATCTCGTTTCTTCTGATCTTTACTTTCAGCTTCCCTGTCTAATCTGCCACTAGCTGGGTAGGTTCTGAAATTCCTGCGGGGATGGTTTCACTGATATATGTGATATGCATGTGTACTCCAGCAGCTGCCAGGAAATATTGTCAACATGACTTGGACAGTGTAGTTATCTTAATCCACTACAGACATCTTCATCATATCGTAATTAGATATAATTGTAACATTCTTGCAAGTTTTTAATTATGATGTGCAAATCCAAATCAAATGCTGCACGTGCAATGTTTATAATTCCCCTTGATTTTCTGCTGTTTGGCTTAAGATGTGTTTATACACAGTCAGAAGACAAAAAACCAATATCACTGAGGTCGGTCAGATTGGAAGGGAAGTAGGCTGAGTGTTTCATTGGCTGCATCAGTGGAGTTTGGAGTGTCTGAGTAGCTGCTTAAACTGGCGCAATTAAAACCTCACAGGGTCCCAGAGAAGACTTTTTTTTTCTTTTTTTTTGAAAACCAGCAGAGTAGCTCCACCTGTGCAGTTGTCTTTTGTGAAAGTATCAGTTCACATGTGGTCTTTTGCAAAGTTTATGAGAATAGAAAGAGTTTATACAGTTATCTTCTCCAAGAGTTCAGATCATCTGCTTTAACCATATGGCACTCATGTAGTCTTTGTCAACAGTCTTTTGCTTTTCAAGTGTATTAAGTTCAAATAAATAGGACTTTCTACGTAAAAATGTCCAGTGCATTAGGACACTTAGAATGCATGGAGTTTAGGATGAAGAGCTGAGAGATACAAACAGCAGCTCTTCATTGTTCTGTCTTCGTGAAGAGAGATGAAGACATTTGAATAGACAATGAGCAAGATATGGAATGTATCTGTCTGGGACATGGCTAAGGTTACAAAAAAAAAGCAGAGGTTAAACCCCACTATGTAAACCCCACTGGTACGGCACTCCTTTGTTTTTCTTGATCTTTGGCTGTACTGCTTCTCTTGAACAAGGTGTGTCTTGCAGACCTGAGACACTTATTCAGTATGTAATTTTATTCCACTGCAGGCTTTGAAGATGTTTAAACGTGTAGGTTTGGTTGGAGGAAAAAAACTGATTTTATTAGTCTTAATGTGATGCATTGTAGGGTGAAAAACGCGTGGCCACACTTGTCCCATGTTCCACCCAGCCCTGCAGTTTTCCCATGTGCAGATGCTGCCATCAAAACAACTGAAAATTCAAAGCTTGAAGTTTAGATTGAAGTTATCAGCTCATTAGTATAATGCAAACACAGATCTTGGGGAAAAAAATTAGGAAAAGGCTTTCCCAAGTGGCAAGTGGAATTCAGTTGCTGAGTTATTTTCACATCATAATATTCAACTGCAGCCTTTTTCTAGGATGTGTGGAGGGTTTAGTGGCTGTGGAGATTAGTGGAGTGATGAACGATTTTGCCATCATGATTTTTGTGGAGAGGACATCTTCCTGCAGCTTGTCCTCCAGGCAAATCACTGGTAACTAGGTAATTCCAGTTTTATTTTGATCTATGAATATTACTGCAATACTACAAGGTATGAAGGCTAGTATAGTATGATTATAATGAAAAAAATTACTTCAAATATGACACTGGATGAGTATGGCTACAAGGTAAGTGAAAGAGAGAATGTTGCAAACATAATAAGCTTCTTGAGGAAAGAAATATTCTGCATCCCCTTTGATGAATAAGATTTTTTCCCTGTTTTGCCTGTATCAGGCTCTTGTTTCTGTAGAATCTTTTGCTATGATGAAGCACGCTTTAATATCCTGGAGGAGGAACAAAATGGAAATCACTTACTGAAAGGGTAATGATACAACAGCAGGTACAATTCTCAGGAAATGATACAACAGCAAGGTTCATGGTGTGGTTGGAATCAGTTTCCAAGCAGCAAAGGCTCTCTCTTGGTACTAAATCTACCACCCTGAGCAGAATGACACAGGGATATTTCCAGAGGGACAGAGTGGGATACAGCAGGGCTTGGGAGGAGAAGCAAGCTGTCCCAATAGCTCTTTGGCATCTGAGAGTATTCGTATATTCAAATAGAAATGAAAGAAGCAAGTAAGTTTGCATTTGAAGCAGAGACCTGCTAAAGTCACAGTGCCTTTACTGCAGATTTTCCCTGAAGTCAAGGTTCTACATTTAACAGCGTTCAGAAACTGGTGAAATCCAAGTACATTTGTGAAAGTGTCCTTGCAGTTGGGAAACAAAGGCTGGGGATGTTTCTGACCAATCCAAGGAAGCCTGTGGGAGAGCCCAGGATGGAGCCCAGCTCTGTGCCCCATAAATGTCCCAGATTACAGGGCAAGCCTTGACTCCTTTGACACAGGGTCAACTGAAAACCAAAACCTGTTGCTGTTCCTACTACATCCTAGCATGAAATGGTTATATTTATATAGACTGATTGCCTGTAGTTTAATGACAATGTGTGGAGAAGAACATAATTTCCTGTCATCAGTCTCCTAAAAGTCTAGCATTACTTTGGACTAACCAATGAGAAATGAGATTACAAGATTAGTTACTTAATAATGCAGAATATTCAATAATTATTCAAAACTTAGAATGATAGGAAACACAGTCTCAATTAAACATATAGAGTAATAAAAATATCTCAACAGTGTATTTAAAGAACTTTGCTGCAAGAATGAAATAAAAAATTCTAGTTTTCCCCTACTTGTGGGGACACTTCATTGTTTCTAGAAAGTTACAAGAGAAGGGAATCAAGTCCAGGGCATTTAATTACCTTGCCAATTTCAGTTTCTCATCTGCGATTGCTAATATGCTTTCCCTTGTAATTTAAGAGTTTGTCCTTTTATAATTTTAGTGGCAGAGCCATTTATTCAGAGTCTTTTCTAAATAATAGTTATGTTTTTGAGCAATTAATTCTGCAAACCTCCCTTTAATAATTACAGTTAGATCGAGTGGAAAAACAGAAGTTTAGTAGAGACTTTTCATCTCCCCAGCAGCAAATATGAACTGCTGGTGTTGAGGACTTTGTGAAGATCCTCAACACTTTGTGTTGTCAGGAACTGAAGTCCTTGAGAGAGGATTCCATTCACTCACACACACACAGGAGTCATCTCTGCTGAAAGCATGTGAAAACTTGTGGCCGAGCTCTCAATTCTCTTCACCTCATCTCTTCCTCTAGCTTATTGAGGTAATCTGATACAGCAAGGCTATAATAACCTCCCAATAGGCTGAACAGTGATAAGGGTGGCAAGACGTACTCACAATCTCACTGTAGGTTTAAACAGATTGCTTAATTTGAAAGGTGTTATGTAGGAAAAGAAATGAAACTCTCAAAACATTTTTTCACATTTCTATGTCACTTCTCACTGACAGCTTGTGTTGTTGTGAGCAATTTTAAACACATTGACTCAGTGAGTGTTGTAATGCCATGTTTCTTCTTGGTTAAGGACCATTACAAAATATCTCATTGGTCAAAAACTCCCAGGAACTCATGATAGTTTGTGGCATGATGGCAGTAGCCCAAGCCCCAGAGGTATCTAGCTTCCTTCTACTAGTACTAAATAACACTTCAGATCACTTCAGGTGTATTAAATATGCAATTTAATACATCTAATGTCACCTGTTATGTTGACATATGTCCACATAATGTCACCTCTTTGGGCCCAAATAGGCCCCAAATATAGGAAGTCTCTGTGCAGTTCACTAATCAATGCCATTAGCACTAAGGAGCAAGTGGCAAGGACTTTCAGGAGGCATTGTAAAACTGTTTAATTTGTAAGAACAGTAAATAGAATTAATGTATTTTTAAGAGAACAAAGCACCATTTCTGCCTATATATTGGGGTTTTATTTTGCAAATAGCGAAATTTTGCTTCTAACAGAAAATCAGATCCAGATTCACAGCTGCTGTCTGTTAGAGGGAAATTCCCTAGTGCAAAAGGCAACTTTCAGCAAGGTTTCAGAACAAAGTTTGGTCACAGCATAAAAACTGCAGATCAAGAGTGAGAATTTGGTGGATATGGAAATAAGATGTAAATTCACTGTTCTTCAGTCTCAAATTTCTCTGGCAATATAAAACTTTAAAAGAGCTTTTTATGGAAAGGTTCCACTCTGCTGTTTCGATTAAAAGTCCTAGTTCATAGCCTGTATTATTATGGAAATTGATTCTATTTAATTCACATTCAATATTTCAGCCCATCTTTAACTCAGGAGTAGTTAGGGAACAGGTGCATCTTGCTATTCTCATTAATTGAGCTTATGTAAATCAACTGATTAATCAATGCCTTACCTGTTTTATTTACCTGATCCTCTCAACTCCCATATACACATCCAAGTGTGAGTAATCCTGCTTTAATTTAAAATAAATAGGAAAAAATAAGAGGAAAAAAATGTTACAGCGTAAAGTGTATGAGACTGAGTTTTAATCCTGAGATATTCTCATTGTATTCAACTGCTTCTGAAGATAATGTGAGATAGGGGTACTCCCTGAATCTCATGAGCAAACCTTTAATTCTGAGGCACTGTGTGTGCATTAGTTTTAATAGCTAACTTACTCCCTTGGTGCTCACTTTGATGATGGCTCTACACCCTCTGCCACTTCTGCCTTCCTAGCGCTAAGTAAGCATCAGTAAGCAGCCCTCATTAATATAACACTTGCAGAAGCCAGCTTCTAAGTCAAGCTTGTACATGTCTGAGCTTATTAAGAGATGAATTTGAACCACTCCCTGAAGATGTAACTGCTCCTCCCCTCAAATTCAAGTTGGAATAGCTTCTCAGTTTAATTGCTTACCTCAGTAAGAGGGGAGGGTTGCAGATTACACAGAGGCTTTGCCTGTGTTTGTTTGTGAGTGAAGTCAGTGGTGAGGAATTAATAGGTTTTTGCTTTAAAGGAATTAAAGCCCTCCAAGTCACTCTGAACTATCACTTTAGTGTTCAGCTGTGGTCAAGACTGCCTTCTGCTAATATCTGCTGTGTTTTATTGATAGATGACATATGCATAAAGGCTCTCGTCCTTCATGTTGTCATTTAAAATCATTATTATGGGGAAATTGTCATAAAGTCCTAATCCTTTCTCATTTATATGGGACTTGTTACTAATCACTAAGAAACTTTTGCAATGACATTATCTTAGTGTGAACTTAAATGGATCATTCTCTGTTTCCATGGTTGTCTCTTAAATAGTGGCAGGCTAAAAGCTGGTTCCAGCTCACATAAAAATGGCTTTCATGTTATAATACTCTGTTATTAAATGAGAAATACATAATAACTGCCAATGAACTCTAAAGAAGTAATGCTAAGGGAATTAAGAATGGAGTTACCAAAAAAGGAGCCACATAGAAGGACTAAAAATTATGTATTCCACTCCAGAAGATATAAACTGACACACACACAAAAAAATTCAAAGGAAATCATACAGTACTGACTACTGTGGGAAAGATACACCGACAGTGAAGTTGTTTCAAAAATGATCGAGATATAATGAAGACAGAAACCCAGAAAAAAGTGCACATCCAATCATGCCTTTGATTTTTTTCTCATTTTATTCTATTCATTAATTATGCATGACTAACATGTGATTTTTCCTCATTTGTACAGATTTCCTTTGAAACTATTTTCAGTCAATAGCTTTCAGTCTGCAGATGCAGTTTATCCATAAGCTGCTTTTAATAGTTTTGGATTTATCTTGGCTGTATACAAACGCATGAACATGGCTATTTCAGTGCCAGCTCATGTGATCACCAAACACTTGCAGAGATTCCAATGTACACTTGTTTCCAGAAAGAGTACAGAAATTTCCCGTAGTTGGTGTGTTGTGGGGTTGGGATTTCCAGGAGACAGAACTTTGCATTGTTTAGGGTTGCGCAGGTAACACGGCGAATCCAGAGTCCTGATGAAGTGCCTTGAGCATACACCAGCAGCTTGTAACCCTTCAGCTGATAGAGGTGTGTTTATGAGTTTGATGTGAAATAAAGACAAGATAAAATTCAATAAAAATTTAGCCATGATAGTAAAATTTAGCTATGTTAAGTGTGACTTCGCAAAATTGTAACTGCTTGAAAGAAGGTTGCTGCCCGAATTGTGGGCAATTCAAATAAAGCTAGCTTACGTAAACAAGAGGGACTGTCAGGGAAAGCAAGAAAGACTTTTAGCATGTAGCATCTCCAGGGAGACAAAAGAGGAGTGGGGGAAACCTAAGCTGTTTGAAATGATAAAACTTTATGTAACTACTCTATAGTAATAAGAATAGGAGTTAGGCAACCAAATGTCTATTTAGATAAGGCAGACTTCGTAAAGAGTGTATATGATAGATAATTTTGAAACTCACTCCTTCAAATTTATAAAAAACTGTTGTGTTTCTTTTCTCAGTGGAATGCATGGGGGGGGGGGGCAAACCCCCTGCATCTTCCCAGCTGTAATAAAAGTGTGCTTTACATATTGTTAAGGATTTCTTTGAATCAAATGGACCACCTTTAGTTTCAGGGATCGCATGTTCTGCCGTAAACATGGGCACTTTCCCAGGGAAACTTTCTTGAGGAGTACAAACCAAAGGGAAATGGGTAAAACCTGGCTAAAGCAGTCCCTTTTCAAAGTGAAGCATGTGCCCTGCAGTGTTTACCACACCCTGATGAAGAATGTCAGGTTGAGAAACCCAAGTGAGTTCAGCTTTGTTTCCAAAATAATACTCTTTCCCTTTAATCAGGGAGATGTAAAACAGGTTGAGCTCTGCAAAGTCAGCTTAGAAACATTCTCGTTACATACAACAGAGAAATGAATTGCCACCATTGCAGATTTTAGTTCTTGTAAGAATTGCTTTCCAAGACTGGAGATAGAACTGCAATGTTTATGTTTCTTTCCCATGATGGTATGAAGGATAACAGAGAAAAATATTAGTCTGTTACATTTTCTCTCGTGATTACTGTTTCTTTTGAATTAAAGATATCCTTCCTCAAATTGTTGCACAATTCACTGAAGTGTTAAAATGATCAGTCAGCAATAATCTGTAGGTAATTCTTGGTGTCTTCGAGATGACAACAAATGTTTGTTTTTCTTTCCTGTGCTAGTTGTGTATTTAGCTCCAAACCAGGAAGAAAATTTAGAGAAATATATTCTTATTGATTATACAAGGAACAGTACTCCTGAATTCTCTGGAGTGGCTTTCAGAAAATGTCACCCAAAGAGAGACTCAATAGTTTATGTGGTTTGGGGGTGCCAGATCAAGGAAAACAAGGGCATTTTATTGTGAATATTTTCCTATGTTTTGAAACATGTACACCAGAAAAGCAAGCGTTTGCATTTCTCTTGGGGGAAGTAGGCTTCCCATGCTATTTTCAAGGCACAGCATGTCTTTTTTGAGTGCACCATTTGGAGCATGAAAGATGGCAGGTTAAGGAAATACTACGTCTCATTGTTTGAAGTTTTGGCTCAACTTTCTGCTGAGCAAGGAAGTTTCTTTCCTTATATGTGAAGTACAAACAGTGCTTAAGCTTTTGCAAACTGTAAAAGCAAGTGAGTAAAATCAGGAAGGCAGGAAACTGGAGACACTCAGTCCTGGATCTCTAATTAAGTCCATCAGGTTCCCCCATGGCTGTAGCCAGCTACAGGATATTCAGAGTGTGTTTATATGGTGCAATCCAAGAGGCAGTCATGCTACCTCCAAACTGAGTTAGCTTTAATAGCAGAGTAATAAAGCTGCGTTATTATTGAATTCTGTCTCAGTTAATTATCTTGCTCATAAGATACCATGAGTTCTGTCCTGGCTTGGGCGGGCTCTTTCTGGTCTCTAAATTAGCTCAGGGGTCTTCTCACACCATAGGGAGTTTTAGAAGGCAGGCATTTATTTTCATTTTCCCGTAGTCACATATTACTGTATTCACTGTGGATAGCCCAGACTTTCATAAATCATTGTTGATTGACATACAAAACACTATCATCAGAAACACTGTCCTTGCTCTGCTTGAGATAGGCATGAAAGCATGGGTTCCTTCTGTTTGGGGGTAGCAAGGTCTTGTTTTAAGAAAAAATTTCTTAGAAAATTGCCATTTAGAAGGAATTTTGAAGAGTGGATGGTGTGTAGCTGCCTACAACCCTTTCAAAGTGATCACTGATGTTCTTTCAGCTGATAGAGGACCTGAAAAAGGGAGAAATAGGACTGGCACTAAAGTGCTACAGGATCCTGCTGATATTCAAGGACACTTTTGCACAAACACGTTTCTTTTCTAACAAGTACATTTTAACTCTTAAATAGCCAAAACATCACCACCATTTTTGGGTCTGAGAAAATAGATCTCAAAAATTGCTGAATATTTTCACAGACTCAGCCTGATAACCTGTAACTGCTGCTCCCTCTGTTTCTCTTTTTGATTTGATGACAGTTTAACTGGATCCTTTCAGCTTTCAACTGCCCTCTCTCTAGACCCAAGCATACTTTGAGCTGGTGTTGCACCAGTGACAATTCTTTGGCCTAGAGTACACAATTTTAAGAAAAAGCTTTGCAGTTAGGACAATTTATTTATGCTTTTGCTCACTGTCAAAACAAAAAAACCCCACACTATTGAAAGATGAGAAAATATTTGGGACCAGATTAGCCACTTGTTTGTCAGTGTTTTTTGATCAGTTTAATTCTATTAATTACAACATTTTAAAGGAATTTTAAATTCTAGTTCTACTGGTAAAGACACAAAGCTACTTTAGTGCTCCTGGCTGGCACAAGGAAAAATAAGCATCTTGGATATAGAAACAATTGCAATTATTCCTGCACAAAGCTTTTGCTACCTTTTACCCTAGAAAGGTAAGGTGTTTACACACTGTAGTCTTAGACTACTGATAGCTGCTGCTTTTTGTAAAGGAAAGATGAAGTCAGTTCCTCAAAAATACCCCATAAAGACTCTTCCATGCAATCCTATTGCCTTACTTGGAGCTGCATATTGTTTTTCTTCCAATGTTGTGTTAAGTTTTTTTTCTCTTTTGTAGAAGTGACTGTCACAAAATTGGCTGTTAGGTGATTAAGCAATGCCTCCAAGTGATGCAAGCATGCTGCAACAAACATGTCTCTTCTTGCCATAGAGCCAATGCCCAGCAGGCTGGGCGTGAGCCCAATCTGCTTTCATACAGTCACGGCATTTGTAACACTCCTTCAGGAAAAACACCTGGGTGAGCCTGGCAGAGGAGGGAGATGCTGGCATGGGCAAGGTGCCACCACACATGGCTGCAGCCACCTGAGCCCCCAGCCCAGGCGATGCTCCCACTCTGGGGGTTGGTACTCTTCCACCAGCTCTTGGGAAGCAAGGCTGAGCTTTGGCAGACTGGCAGTGGGTGAGACGGAATGCCTAGGACTCGTGGTGCCTCAGAACTTGCTGGGCAGGCAGCGGTACTCTGAGTCTGCTCTGGGAAAGGACACTCCTTTGCCTGGGAGTTTTGTGCCTAACCAGAACCAGTTGTGCACCTAAGAAAAACCATCACCTCTACACGTCCTTGTCATTTCACCCTTCTGACAGAAGTTGAAGCTCCTGTATCCAAGGTCACAACTGCTGAGAGACTTCTCTTATGGCCAGGTGCCACTTTTTTGCCTTTTAGAGGGGTAACAGAGAGGCTGGGAGCAGAAGCATCTTCAACAGGGTATATTGAGCAGTATAATAAATTCCTCTTCCTGACTGTTTCTTCTAATACTATGCCTGAAGCATTGTCCTCCCACCTGTGCCTTCACATTCAAGCCCACTGTAAACTCCCAGAGAGAAGAGTTTGGGCTAAGATAATGGGCTAGGAAATGAGATGCAAGAACATACTAGCTGTCCCTTTCAGTCTTCTCGGGTAACTGCCTGTTTACAGGAAAAAAAATACAGCTGAAAAGCCTTAGAAACAGACAGTTTTTTGGCATAAGAAAGAAAATTGACATGACATAACATTGAAAATACAGTGCAATAGCTAGAATAGAGCAGGGATCATAAATCAGGAAGGATGATGAAAACAAAGAAAAATGGAAATTTGTTTTGATGGACTGAATCCGAGAAATCCGGTAAAGAAACTGCTCAGAAGCCTTTGGGTCTTTAGAGCAGCAAAGGTATTTATTTGTCGACATTGGGAACAAGTGTGGTTCGCACCACAAAGCTCTTGCTCCAAGGTATCGGTGCAAAGCAGGGTAATTTATACGGTCTAACTTCTACGATTACAACATCTTAACATACATATTCATATGATTGCAACATCTAATCATATATATTGATAATAGGCAAAGTTTGGGCGAAGTCCAGGCAGAGCCCTTTCTTGGCCCCCATAATTGGTGGTACATCTGGTCCTTCATCCTGTAGGGCTTGGAGTCTTCCGTAGTCTTCCTTGATATGACCTATCTACCTCTCTGTTGTTTTTGCCCCAAAACAATTTTCTCTTTTTTGAAGCTTGGAGAAATCCTTGGCTTTAGGCCTATTTCTCCTATTCAAATGTCTGTTTTGGATTACTTTGCCTTAATTTATGGCCTACATACCCATTGTATAATGTTTCTAGCATTCTTCATAAGATTAGGTCCAAGGAACAGAATGAACAAATTTTTCTTTAGCAATTAAGCCAGAGCAGGTATGGAGGGGCTTCTCTCAGCTGAGCAAGATATTTCAGTTAATTCTTTAGGCCTTGCTCTCATTTCAGGACTTAAGGGAAGAAAAGGATATCTGGAAAATCCTGATCCATTTTTCTCGTCTAATAGTAGTGGTGGTATGGGGCCTGGGGGAAGAGAGATAGAGCACCAACCTGTCACTCACTGGAAACAGGCCAATGGCTTTCATGCATACCTTACTCTGGTCATGGGAAAGGCAGGACACTTTGCATTCAATTACTTACATGCTTAAAGCAAACAAATTGGCAGGTTACTGCATATCAAAAATCTTAACTTACACAATTTCAGATGCAACTTTTACTGAACTGTGTGCACTGCATTTAGGTTGTACTGTAATTATCATCAGGGTTGTTTGGGCTATGATAATTTTTTGGCATTGCTGCTGTATATATTTGGTTAGAAGCCAAAACCTTACAAATGCATAGTGTATAGGTGAGGGGATGAAGTCTGTAGATGCCTAGCAGACTTTAACTGCTTACTCAATTTAAAATGCAATTTAAAAAATGTTCAAGTGAGTTTTTTACATTTAAAAGAGGAGACACTTTGATCTCTTTGAGCAGTAGTTGCTCCTCAAGTCTTAAAATATTAAATAAATATTATTTTTCCAGTTGTTATGCCAACACAGTATGCTTTGCTCTGACATGTTATAACATAAAGTTATATAATTTGAAAATTAAAGAATTAATATCCTGAACAAGCTTGTCAAAATGAAGTGGTTCTAAATTTGTACCAAAATTAGAGGTCAAATTTCTTTACAAAACAGATTCCAAATCCTTAGCTACATTTAAGATACAGAGCTATACAAAGGCTGAAAGGCAGAAATCTCTGAATTTTGACATTTATGGGCTACTGCCACACCTTTAAGCTTGCATGTGCTTGTATGAACATTTCATTTTAAAGGAAGAATTAAATTAATTTCAGGGACAGTCTAATTCCTCTTATCCACGCAAAATGAAACTGAATTTATGCCATCTGCTGAAGTAACATTGGTTATTAAAGGAGGGTGTCCATTCTTACGTTTTAAAGCCATTTTTGTTTAGATTCTTCACCGTTAAAGCTAAAGAATAAGCTTGCATGCAAGCCCCATTGGAATCTATGTGAGAGGACAAAGCTGGCATTTTTATGCATTCTGCATTTAGTGCATGATTTTTATTTTTTTTTTTTTGGAACTAAAATGTTTACCTTTAAGAGGAGAGAAAGCTCCCATGCTTTCTTTCTTGGGAACTAACCTTCTTTTCACAGTTTTTAAAATTTCCCTTTCATTATGAGTCAGAGAAAAACAGTTCAAATGATTTTTTTAATTGTTTTTGTTCCTTTCTAATGTATCTTCCTTCTGATTTCAGCCTGGGGAAGAGCTGCTGCTGCCACATACCTGGTTGGCTTTCTACTTCTAGTCATCTGTTTTGCTCTGGCCATCATAGCGTTTGCCATTGACACACTTCGGTTCAACTTCATACGTGGGATTGGAGGCTTACTTTTTGTGGCTGGTAAGGAGTTAGGCTTAACTTGTGCGGATATATCCATACTAGAACTGATTACTTCCCTCAGCTGATTCTATACCCAAGTCTCTACCTTGTGTGCACTTGAGCTCTCTGTGAAAACTAAAGTCTGTCACAGCAGTGGATCAATTTTTAGATTCCCCAATATGTGGGTGAATTTAGCACCAGGTTTTATGTAATGGGCTGGGTGTTAAACATCTTTTGTTTTCTCCTGTTTCTTCAGCTGTGTTCTCCATCATGGGCCTGGTCATTTATCCAGTAAAGTTCTCATCTGAAATTGAAATGACAGGAATCAATATGTTCAGCTGGGCCTATGGCTTCGGCTGGACCACCGCTATTATGGAAATATGCTTGGGATTCTTCTTCTGCTGCCTTCCTAACTATGAAGATCAGATCTTGGGTAATGTCAAGCCCACGTATTTTTACTCTTCCCCATAAGAACCTGAAAACCTGTTTTCATATTCCAGAGATATATGACAGACTAGCTATGTTTTTCAGAATATTGTCATCAGATGTTAGTAGAAAAGGCTGGAAACTTTTCAAATGTAGAAAAATGGCACTGGCAACTGCAATAAAGTTATTTACTCTATTTTGGACCTTTATATCTGATGTGGGTTGGTTAGATAAAGTGTAAATGTTAAAAGATGTAGGTTTTCCTCATTCATTCCCATAAGTGAGGTGTATGTGGATTCCATTGCATCTTAAATACGTTCATATTTTCAATTAAATTCAGAAAAGCTTTCTAAACTTGCAATCAACAAAACAATGTTTCACCTTCCTGAAAGAAAGCAATTCACAAAAAATCCCATTTTGTATATATCATCTTTAGCCTAAGGATTTTGCACATTTTTCAAAAAGTAAAATACCTTAATCCACTGATTAAGTGGTAAATTAGTCAGCCAGTACTTCGTAACTTTGCTTCCATTTTTCTTTCAGTCACTTAAGCTATAAGGACAGGGTAAAAGAGGATTAAAGTTACCTACTAAAGCCAGCATCTTCATTTTTACCCATCCATATGGAATGTATTTATGTCTAAATATTTGCAAGAGTAAGCAAGGACCATCAGTAATCCCTTAAAAATCCTGGCATGCCATTGCTGGTGCCACTACAGAGTGGGCAGAGGCAGAGCGGATTTCAAGCTACCCCTGCAAACTACACACCTGGTTTGATAAAGCTCCTGGTGTGGTTTTCTTCTTGGGCGTCTGAAATATATACTGATATGAAATGATACTTTTTTCTGCTATATCGAAGCCTACAGCTTTAAAATGCTTTGTAATATGGCTCAGCTTTTTTATCCAGTGTAGAAAGGTTGGGTATGATTCCCCTACACCTGAGGAGTTGAGCTGGAGCAGTGTGAGTGTAAGTATCAAACAGTGGATAAAAGGTCCTTTTTTCATTCATTTGTTGTTCTTAAGTATTTTAAAAGTGGAAAGTGCATACTGTCCTATGTAACTGTAAAATGCATAAATACATCTTGCCATCTCATACTAAAGCTCTCATGGAGAAAATCACATCATAAAACACCTTTCAGCATCTTATACTCCACAGTGTCTCAAGCCTAGACATATTGCAAGCAATGAAGTATACTCAAGACTCTGCTGGTTTCTGCCTTGTTAAACGTAACTTTATAATGTTCCATTTATTTTCTTAAGTGAAAAAAAAAAAAGGATAATTTGTTATGTGGAAAAGAAGTTTAATCTCAACCCTTTGCTACGGAAGTTTATTAGCTTGTAACACATCTCCAATTTTTGTAACTACGTATGCTTTATGAAAAGTGCCCTGCCAAGTATTCTTTACCCCAAAAGATAAGAGGTAGAAAATTTTTTAGTAAAAACCTCTTGGTAGCTGAAATTAATAAAAGCACAGGGCTTCACCTGGGTTGTTTGGTGGTTTTGTCTTTTGTTTGTTTAAGCAATTAACTCCATTCACTTCTATGGAGTGTGTCTAATTTTGATCAATAAGCATGAGAGATGTATAAGACCAACGGGGAAAGTAAATGCAATAAGGAAGAGTTAGATGGGAACATGTAAATACCTTAAGAAGACATTTCTTAGATGGAAGGAAATCAAAATGGAATAGAGTTGAGAACACAGTTTGTATAAAATGACTTGCAATTCTTCGTGTAATATTATCCATTCAGGAAAAAAATCATAAATATTTTCATTATGCTTATTACACCTAATAAATGATGGTATCTATGTATTGTTTCAAAAATAAGTCTTAATTTTTGTTCTCTGCTGAGACTGGGAAAGTGTGGAATCCTCCAAAGCCTCCTCTTCTCAGGTACCACGTGTGAGTGCCTGGGTATGCTGGCTGGATTTTGAGAGGAGAGAGTAACTTACACACCTAGCATCACAACAGCTTGTGTTATTCTTCAGTCCTATTCTGGCTGTCTCCTGAGGCCTTTTTTTCAAGCACATGAGGATAGCGGACATGCTCTGTTTGCTTACACGCTACGTGGTGTCAGGTAACTCTATGCATGATTCTGTGCTATAATGTGCGACAGCTCATTTTGGCATAGGTGGTAACACAATTGGTGTTCACCACATAGGAAGCCAGAACAGTCCTGCTCCATGAACTTGCTCCAACAGATGTCTGAGGAAGCAAAAGGGAACTTAGGCAACCACCCTTTCTATTTGCAGTTTCTTGAACATTAGCTGGGCACTGACAAAACATCTGGAGGTGGGGAAAGGTACAAAAAGTAAGGTTTAGGAGTGTGACTCCAACCTTGATGAGAGAGCAGAGCACAACTAAAAAGCAAACAAAATCTCCAGCAATCATCCTCCTTGCTTCCTCCTTGCCCTTGCTGCTCTCAGCAGCTTTACCACTTCCTCTCTCTCCATCTCTTCTTTTTGCTCCTCCTTCTCCCTAAGGGTGTCTGAGCAATGTCAGGGCTGGAGGCAGTGTCTCTGTGGGACACAGACCCAGTCCTCATTCCTCACTGCCACTTTCCCCGTCCTAGGAGAGAGGAGGAGTGAAGCAACTTTGCTGACTCCAGCACAGGAACAGGGATTCTAGCCTGGCTCCCTGCCCCAGGCCCTTCCTGGGAAAGGCCTTCCCTTAAAAAAACAAGGCAGGCAGGTGGGTATCCAACAAGCAGAAGCATCACAGGCACTAGGGCTCAAGTGCCTGCCTTTAGGGTAGTTTGCTTCCAGTCATGCAAAACCAGTTCACCACAGATTCCTAAAAAACACATACTAAACCCTGCATCAGGCAAAAAATGAGAAGAAGTATGGAACAGTTTTACAGCTGCCAATGCTGTTCTCTGTGACTGCTGCAACAGGGGCACATGGCAAAAACAGCATGCAAAATACAATCTGTGCTCACAGGAAAGGAAGCTGAATCCAGGAGCCAAGGATGTGCCTCAAGTTATTATATTATTAACTAGCTATGCTAGCAACTGCTAGGTTAACAACCAAACTGTTAAAATAGTCTACAATTCAGGGTCAAGTACAATATCGACTAACAAAATTGTTATATTAATTTGAGCTAAGTCACAATCAGAAAGCTTGGATTTTCAAGCAAATGAGAAATTAGAGGAAGAGAAGGCATCCACTTAGTTCTGTGTCTCTATTTGACTGTGTTCTTGCTCCAAGCCTTACCTATGGGAGAATAGGGCACTTAAACACTAAAAGCAGCACAATAAAGGACTTGAAGTTTCATTGTGCCCAACAGCAATGCTAAAGAAAGAGCAGGGAAGAACAGATGTCTGAAGCTTTTGGGGACATTAGGTTTGCTACAACAACAGAAATAAAGACTGCCAAAGGCATTGCTATTGTTCCTGTCAAATCAAGAATTAGGGAAACATCCTCCAATAAACAAATAAACATGTTATATCTAATTCAACTATACTACTGAAAAACAAAGGAAAAATTGTGCTGAAAACAAGTGGAGTGTCAAGCAGCTCTACAGATACAAGCTGAAACAGAAGAAATAATGAAAAATTCCTACAGGCAGGTTAATATGTTCAATTTAATTTCTGGCATTTCGGTCAGAGTTTGTATAACATTTGTGCATCTTGGTCTTTTCTTCAATTTTGTCTGCAAACATGTCCATATTTCACTTTACATTTCTCAGGCACCTGCATTTGGTCTTAAAATACAGCCTGCTTAATCAATAATTCAAATGCAATCTAGTTTGCAACTGTATTTAAATTGTGCATATTTTGTCGTACAAAGTAATGACAAGAGTGAAGGTTTGACCTCATTTACATCATTTGCAAAGTGTTTATTGATTTTCTTGAGGCTGACATTTCGTCCTTGAAGCACAAACCCTTTTTTTGTCATGTGTTCAGAATCAATAGTGTCTCTATGGGATGCCCCAGAAAGCAACTCTGTTTACTTCTGGAGTAGGACTCGGGTATATATAAGGTAAGAAACAAGCATTACAGCAGACAGCTTTATTTCCGGAATAAAGGACAATTCAGTGTATGTAAGATTAGCAGAACCTGAGTCATAAGTATATCACACAACATGGTCACAGTAAAAAGATGCATCCTTTCTTTCAACACATCTCAGTTGTGCGACAGTTATTACTTCTTGTAATTCAATTTATTGGAACACTTCCTTGCACATTTCTACATCCAGTGGATTTCTGTGCGGTCCAAAGATGAGTAGATTTAAGAAAAGACTGAAATGATTAAGCTTGTGACAAAGGGCAAATAGGATTGGCCCGTTTTCACACTCTGTCAGAAAGCAGGACTCAAACCACCTTGCTAGAAGAACAGTGATCTGAACAGCCAAAGAGTTACTTCTGGGTCATATTGGAAATTCAAACCTGTGAATCAAAAGACTGCTATATAGAAAATAATAGGAAGAGACAGTCAGGTGGGTCTTTTATGTTTTTCCAAACTGTCAAAATACTGCTCATATGCTCATCTGCACACATTGGTTAGTTCCACAGATTTTCTGCATATGAACTGATGCAGCAAATTTTTTTCAATTTTGCTTTTCATTTTTCGTGATCAGAGTGAAAATGTGAATGCATCACAGAATTTTGCATGTGACTGCTAGGCATGGAGAAAATTTACAGGAAAAACTTTCAAAATAGTTTTACTATTTAATATTAATGTGATGAGAGCAGATCAAACTGTACTTTCTTGGATAGCTTTTATGATATATCCTCTTACTTCTGTCACTGTTTGCCCAAGCCATCTGTTCTTCTGTAGAAGCAGTTTTGTGAAAACCTACTCTAATGATTGTATCATAATGAAAAGAAATTGTTTTAGGTATCCATGGAGAATCCATCATAGGGCACTTTAAACAGCCCTTGACTGTTCAAATGCAGATCAAACATAGAGGCAGATGTTGCCTGTAGGATTTTTCCGCAGATAAGTGTAAATCCAGAAGAAGCAAATTCACTCAACTATTGACTGTAGACCTGCTGCCCAGCTCCCCATTTCATACAAAGTAACTGGTGCCCTAGAATCTTGCCCATAAAGCAACAAACAAATAAGTGAAAATGTAAACAATAAAAGAAGTGAAGGAAAAATATTACAGAAAGGCATATACGTATACACATACTTAATATCACCATTTAGTCTATAGTTGACCGCAGTGTGAGTGAGGATGGACTCAAGTTGTGTAAATCACAGCTAGGGCTACACTGTTATTTCCAGTTTTTCTTTCTTTTCTTCTCACTGCACTTCTTCTGTAGAGCATTACTGCTTTTTTTGGTGAACCGTTCTAGTTTTACCACACTCTGTCCTGACAAGCACATTCACGCTTTCCATGCTCATATTAATACAACTATGTTTTTATCCCTTAACTTTCCTCTTTGCTTCTTAAGTAAAATGGTTTGAAGTAGTATGTATATGTAATATATATATGAAGTAATAGTATCTTGAGGGCGTTAGGAAAATTAGAAGAATGGAAGATTTTTCTTAAGCTGTTTTAGAATTAACCCTCAAAAGAAGAAAGAAACAGGAACTGATGTTCAAGAGAAAAACCCAGTCCAGTGCAAAAATGGTGTCCCAAAATCTACTTGCAGTCCTAACAATAAAATGATTTGGGGTGATTAGCAGCCAAGTTACATTTGCATCCCCTCCTTCATGTGAGTTTGTACTCTCTTTTGTCTTGCTGTTTTTCATGAACATTAACAAATCTTCTGGGCACCGGTTTCTGAATCCTCCAGTACAGAGAAGGAGTAGCTGCTCATCACCTCCACCCCCTATAGTGCCCAGGGAAGGGAGTTTTAGGGAGGAAGCCTGAAGGACTCATTTGGCTCTTGTATGATATGGTTGGTGTCTTCATGCCAGGACGGTTGTCCATTCAAGTGAAAGTTTCCCTTTGTTTTAACTTACAGTCTCAAATAAGTTACTAGCAAGTAGAAAGTGCCATTTTATTAATCTGAAATGTTTTTGTGTGGGGGCAGAACAAGGTTAGAGATTTGGAAACTCACAGTGGTTAGCCCAAGAATTTTGTAAATCAAAAATTTACTGTGTCAAGACTTACAACTTTCCTTAAGATACTCCCATGTATGATACACAGAAGAAGGGAGGGAACAGATGCACCTATTTATCTTCATAACAGTTAGTCCTGATGCTTTGACACCAAAAAATACTTTTTGGATTAGTAACAGAAGGATATATCACTAGCCAGACAAAAAGAGTATCTCTCCTTCTGGCACTGCTTATGGCAATACCCAGAGGCAACATTATCGCCTCTGAACTTTACTCCAACACAACTTCTTGTTTCAACTGCAAAAACTTTATTTTTGTCTGCTCCATCCCTTTCAAACCATCCTTCCCCAAGTAGCATGCTGCCTTCTAAATCTGTGCTCCTGTCCCAAGTGCTGCCTCATTTCCCATGACTACCACTCCAGAGAATTACTGTCACCCCAAAGGTTGTCTTGGGCATCCTTCAAGTCTCTCCTCTCTCTTGCCAAAACTAGCACATAATATTCTGAGCTGGCCATGCAGCAGCCAGATGAGGAGCACTCCTCACCCTGTCCACGTGAGCATGCTGGAGGGGAGCACTGCTCATCTCTGCAGCAGAGAGAGCATCTAGGTCAGCATGAGGGAGAATTAAAAGAAAAGGTGAAGAACTAGGTTAAAGCACACCTCTTTGGTTCTCCATCTGTACAGTTAAGACAAATAAGGGCACAAAAACGATTTGCTAAAAAATTTTCTGCAGTGGTGGACTTAAAATGACATGTTCTCCCTTTACCTCCCAAGCTCCAGAGGGCACTTGGGAACTGTGGTGCTTGCAGGAATTAGTCCTCAAAGAAAGTGGGAAGATTTCTTCTCCACATACATTCCACCTCCTCCTAGCAATGCAACTCAAGATCGCTTTGAAACCTGCAACAGGATTGTAACTAACACAAAGCAAACAGACAAAAGTAGATCTGAGGAGGAAAGATGGCTTCAGGTATCATAGTGGATTATCACCTCCTACATATAATATTAGTTTACACGGAATATTACACAGACCAGATACAGTGTATGTTTTGGAAAAGGATGCTTTGTTGTAATGTAGCAAATGTTGTTACAGGTGGGGTGCTGGTTTGGATTAACACTGAAATGGGTCTTGATATTCAGCAACCTTGTGTAATAAAAAAAGCTTTAATCTGAGCTGTGCTTATTTGTATCTTACTGTGGAAAAAAATTCAGAACTTTAGTATTAAGTTTGCCTAAATATTTAGGACATTTTATGGTTTCCTTTTATTTGGCTTACTTTCATGAGCATGAGCCCAAAACAAAATATTTATTTCAGCTTCCTTTTCCCAGAGTATTTTTTTTCCAGATTTTAAAATTATAAAATTTTGGAGTGAAAAATTTAAATTTTCCTCCAAAGTACGCAGGTATGACATTTTAGTTGTTTAATTTTTACTTTATAGTGCATGAAAATATTCACAAATGACGAATCTGAGAGTTCAAAGTCAAGCTGGGATCTGATTTGCTTTTCAGCGAGTAATCCTTTTGCTCCAGAATTGGCCTCCTTCTGCTGTTGTAAATACAGCACCTGCTTTATTATTAAAAACAGTAGTAATGCTAATGTAAAGCTAATGTAAACCAAAGAGAGTCTTTCTCTCAAGCAATACCATCCAAACAGCAAGTGAAACGCTGAGAAAGGCCCGGCTTTGAAGGTTATCAGATGAGAGATCACAGAAGTCTAAGCCAAGTTACAGATGATTGGGCTTGTACGTGGGCTCCTCCTCACTTGTCTGGTTTTGAGAGTCTCTGAAAGTCAAATACAAACATAAAGACTTGTTGACAGCCTGTGAAAAATCTTTTGAAGACAGAGGAATGCCAAATAATACATTGCCCCTGCCTTACGCTCCTGCCACTAGAAATGTCGTCTGTGCCTTGCTACAGCTCTACAGATGTTTTAGTTTCCTTATGTTAGGGAGCTCCATTTTGTCTGTGTTAATAAAAAAAAGATGTAACTGGCCTAGCAATTAAAAAAAGAATGAACTAACATGCAGGGGCCATTTAAAAAGGGAATGCTTGTGTCTGTCTCACAGAGCTTTATCATCGTACTTACTTCGTCCCCCATGGCTTTGGTAAGTAGGGCTATAGTTCACCTCTTGCAAGCAAAAAGATGCGAATTAATACCCCTCAAATAGCAATTCCCATCGGCTTTGGGACTGAAAATTACTGTATACATGCAGATAGCAGGCATCTAGAACATCTACTCACACGAAATTAAGCTCAGCATGAAACAGTTGATCTGAGCAATAGGAAGGCTGTGTTCCAGCTTTAGGGCACCAGTATATTTCTACTGTCACAACAGATTAAGAAATACATTGTGCAGTCGTAAGGAGCTGAATAGGCAGAAAACCCTGGGCTGAGGCACTGGCGATGAGACATTCAGTATCAGTTCTTGGGCAGAAAATGCCCCTTGGGCTAGGGCTGGGCTGCTCCAAACCTCCTTGGCAAGGAGACAGAAGGCACAGTCATCCAACACTTGGTGCTGGGGAGCAGCTCCTCTGCAATTGCTTGAGGGCAGTGAGACAGTTGGCAGAGAAGCCATTACAGCATTGAAATTAAATTTACAAGCTGCTTTCCCATGGCAGTGCTGGGACTGAGCATGGTGCTTTATAATTATGTTTTAGGAGCCTCCGCCCTCTTGCCCTAATTTCCAATTAACCATTGTACTCTTCCCAATAGAGATTGCAAACATCCTGCAAACAGGAGGAGGAGGCCAGGAAGGACCATTCTACTGTAGACCAGTAGCAGGCGGCAACCTCACGAAATTACTTTATGCCAAACCCAGCACCTTCTTGGCTTCATCACCTAATTAATTTTCTCTTGTAAACTCACTGATGGTGTATTTAAAGCCAAAAGGATAAATGGACAGCGAGTGGAAAGGAGATGTGGTGGGAATGGAAGGAGAGGAGAAACTGAGATGAGACAGCAAGGTAGCAAGGCAGCAGAAAAGCTCCGTAATGCTTTAGTCTCCACACTATTTCTATTGTCAGCCAACTGTGACCTGTCTAAAGTGAAATGCTAGGATAGACATGTCAGCAAGGGATGTTCTTTCACTAGTTTGCTTCCCTAACTGTATCTAGGTGTTAGACAGTCTCTTCTCTGTAGAACTCCTGCGTTTATCCCTACTTCATCCTAAATGACCCACATACTGCACTGAGAAACCAATGTTGTTCAGTAATCTCATGATCTTTTGAAAGGTAGAACATCAAAACGGTACAACTAATAGTATTGTAAAATATTTTTTCACTTCAGTTTTGTGAACAGTTTCATAGATTTCATAAACTACTGAAGGTTTATATATGTATTTTTCAAGTGTTGGCAACTTCTGATTCAAATTCAAAATGTGGTTTCATCTCCTAAAGTCTGTCAATAGAAATTTCCTGCTGGCTTTAAATGATCACTAAACTGCCCTGAATGCCAAATGGCGCAAAGGAAACCAGGATATTAGACTTGTGATGGAAGCCAGCAGCATCCGCTTTAATGAGGGAGAAAGGTGTAGCTAACTGCTAAAAAAGCACTGTTTTACCTCATCTGAATAGGTAGTCATCCCCTCATGGGTTATGTTACTTGGTCACTAGGTTGCAACCATGAAGGAAACATCACTCACCCAGCACACAGATTATCCTCTGACATTCTCTCCTCCTCATTCACTGGCAGAAGAAGGAGGGTTTCACAACTCTGCAGCGTCCATTCTTTTCATGTGGATTTAAATTAAGGAAAGATCATAACCTCATGAGAGTCATTCAGAAGAAACAACTTTGCCCTTCATAACAATAATTTAATATCTCCAATAGGAGGTTAAAAGGATGTTTTTCTCTTCATCTGTATAATAAAAAGTTTCCTTTAAACTTTAATAGTCCTTGTTCCATCATCTGTGACTAGCAGAATGTATTATTAGTGACAAATATAATTTATATAATTAGGGATTTATGGGCTTATATTGAACCCTTTACCAGCCTGTTTCTGTTTCAAGACATTGCAGTTTTCTTGTTTGTTTTTGCAGCTGATAAGAGCCTGCGTGGCCATTAAAACAGAAAATAAGAAAAAAATCTTATAGAAACATTTTCCACTGCAAAAAAAAGCAAATTTGGACAAATAAGACTGTAACACTTAATCTGCAGTCTCAGGGACTTAATTTTCTTTTCATTCTTGTGGAACAACAAAAGCAGTGCTTAATGAGATGAAGTTTCGAATCTTATCGAAACAAAAGGACTTATGAAAATAACTTCAGTAAATCTTTAGTTTATGTTTCTAAATAACTTTTCCTGTAGATTTTTTTAATCTATCTCACACAAAGTGGAAATATAAAAATAGTAAAACAGAAATTGTTGAAAATAAATCACTGACCACTGTCAATAAATTGAATTTTTAGGGATGAGTTTTCTGAAAGCTTTGATTCTGGTGAATAACCGGGACACTTACTTTTCATTAAGGAACTTTTGCACAGGCAAAACCAAATGTGAATAACTGGAGAATGTTATTGAAGTTAGATGTAATGAAATGAGAAGGTAGAATGAATGTCCATTCTGGAGAGCATTGTGAATGTCCTGTCCATTTGAAGAGTGAGTATCAAACCTCAAATTGTGTCACTGGGACTTCAGCCTCTTTGGCTGGGTCAGATGCTGCCTTAAAGCAAAGCCATGTTCAGACTGACCCCCCAGCACTGGCTGTGCTGCTCACCTTGAGCCATCAAGCACCTGGTACATGGGTCTGCTTTGATCTATATGAGGAAAAATTTTGGGACAAAGCTGTAGGGGACACACAGATGGATCCAGAGACTAAGCTGCCTCTGTGTCTGCCTCTTTCTTCAGAATGGGAGGTGTTGCAACACAACCAGTTTATGACCAACGAGGAGGTTGCTATTGCTGAAGATAATGTGTTGTAAAGTACTGGCTTCTTCAGTAGTCCAGGGTGGCATCCATGATATTTCCTTTGCTCCCTGTGTAGTACAAGATGGATTACAAGCAAAGGGAAGACTATTAATTGTATAATTAGCAAATTATTTATGTTGAAACATTACTGATTTAGTAAGAGCTTTTATAGCAGCACAAACAAGGAGCCATACCTCGCGTAAGACAAAGTTTTAGCTCATAGCTCTTCAGGAGCTTTCGTGTTAAAGGTTTTTCAAGCTACTCTGGACTAAAAAGTTGACTGAGTGATCAGCAGCTGCACTAATTATAAAATCTTTCAGTCATCAAAGACGAGGTGGGAGCAAAGGACAAATGCACACGCTCAAGACAAAAGTCTGCATTTTAGTTCAATGAGTTAATATTAACCCACACTTTTTAGTCACTCTCATCTGATTAGAATTGAAGTATTATGATAGTAGAAACTCAGAACAACTTGTCCTTCCAAAGACAACTTTCCCTAGGTATCCTAGTGAAGAAAACTCTGAAACCACACAGAAACGATAGAAAGGATCAGGAGTTACTTTTTAATTTTTCCCTTTTTTCCCCCCAAGAAATGCAGAGTGACTGGTCAGGTCAGTAAGTGAACCACAGAAGGAGCAAGTGGTGTTGAGGGGGCCATACTGAGAGTCTTTTTTTAGAAAAATGTGTCAGTGAGGAAGCAGCTCAAGAAGAGTTTGAAATGGCAGCTAATGCTAACATGAAATGCCAGTATTTCAAGTACTGCAAGGGATTGTTCTTTATGTTATTTTTCAGTTGCATCTTGTTACTGCTGCAGCTAGTGATCCATGAGGGTGTACTGCAGGGAAAGATTTTAGCCAGCTGCATGTGCAAACTGGACTTTCAATGTTATAGTTTGCTTCAGGAAAGTCATCATCTTTCAGCCGTTTGTTGTGGTAAGAGTTTAGGAGGAAAGGGAACCTACAGGGGATTGATCTTAGTTGTTGTTTTATTGACAGGAAACCTCAATTTTGCCTACACTTGTGGACACCAGGGATGAACAGAAAAGCATATCCAATAATCCAGTGAGTGCAGTAACAGAGTGCTGTAATCCTCCAGTGCCACTTACTTCCTCAGAACATCTGTTTCTATGCAAAATAGGGATAACAACCTCTTTTAGAATTGTTGAAAAGATTAATATTTGAGAGGTACACTGAAACGGTGGATGTTTTTGAATTTAACTGTTACTGATTTCTAAAGCTAGCAAAGAACCTGAGCCTGTTGTTCCCCAGAATGCCAACGCAGCCACTCCTCAAATTCAACACCCAAGGCAATACTACCAACACCCTGATCTGAAAAGAAAGGAAGAAGCTGCTTTGCTTCCTCTTAGTACTCTGGGTCCTCACATCCCAATTTGCTTATGTCAGACACTGTAGTGACTGAAGCAGGTGAAGCAATACTGCCCTTTGTGTCCTTTCCCACGTTTTAGAGAGAGAGAGCGAGCAATTGTGACAGCACAAAATAACTTCATTAGAAGTATATCAACATACTAAGAATGTTTTCAATATTTCAAATTTTCTGGCTGATTCTGAGCAGCCTGCAAACTGTTTGGGAGTTGTATATATTCTAGCAGAAACTAGCAACACTTCTTTTTTAGACCTGGTTAAAAGTTCAAGCTTCATAGGTTAGAGGTTGAAGCCTACCCCTCTGTGATCAGCAGCAACGGTGCTGGGTACTGCTTTTACTCCAGCGCCCCAAGGACACCAGAACAACCATAATTGTGGCATCAGCCATGCTAGCACTGTCATTCCCCTCCCAGTTTATGGTACAGCAGTGATTATCTTGGCTGTCTTGGAAGATGCCGCGTTGCAGACGCTGGTTTGTTCTGGTAACTGAGCAACACATTGCTGTCGCACGGGTGGGGGGGTGGGGAGGATGAATCATGAGGGTGTTGTTCAGGCTCAGAGGGGTTTGGCTTGGAGAAAGCACTGAACATGGAAATCTAATAAATCTTGTACAAAGCCAGGAAAACAGTAACATTGTCATTGTCCAGGTCAGGGAGTAGCCAGTGCAACAAACAGCAGTCTATTCACAGGAAAAATCCTCTGGCTTCACAGCTGGAGGTGCCAGGTAGCCTGGTAGTGACCAGAAACCAAATTATATTTTTTTGTGTGTGTGTGAAGGTGAATAGAGAGACTAACAGGATAGAGGAAATAGCTTTTGGAAGAAGTGTCTTTAATGGATTTTAGGGCTTCTGGCAGAATTTGGAGCTTTGAAATTTAGTAATAATTTTAGAAACATATGTAGACTTAAGGAATGGATTATCATAATCAGTTTTTCTTCTATCTTCCAACAGATTTATGAGAGTTTAATATTCTATAGTAAGCATTATGCAAATTTTCCTATTCCCTGCTAATAAACCAGGAAATAATGAATTGTGGGCCTGTCTTAATTATACAACTTGGTAAGTCTCATAAATAAACAAGCAAACCAACCAATGAAATGCAGTTTTTGAGTGAATATGTGTGTAAATCTATAATTTCACTAATGAGAGGCTGTGCAAATAGTGATACATTTGGTTTAGGTTGTATGTGAGCTGTGGCAAACCTCTTCATCAGGGAGCCTCCAGGTGGGAATGTAAAAGAAACCAACTGAAAACTTGTCCTTTACGCCAGGTAACAACTAGGCTTATCTCAAACCACTAATTTTGCTGCTTCGTTTTAAACATAAATCAACCTCAATTGAGTTTGAGCCCAGACATTTTGAAATCCCTGTTCTAAATTGAGCTTGCTTGAACCAAAGGGATTTCTGTTCATATCAGAAGCTGCCTTATTCTCAGGTCTTCTCATTTGCTAATATTAGAAAGACCAATTTTCCATCACGAAAATGAGATGTGACTTGAACTCTTACTTTCCCAGATAACCCAAACTAACTAAGCAAAGCCAAGAAACCATTTGTCTATATTAATATTCTAAGTCATATGCTGAGTACCACAGATCTGTATTTGGGTTGGGGATGCATTTTTGGGATACTACTCTAAGAAAAATTCTCATTTGAAGCAGAGAGCCAAAATTAAAATTGATTTCTACAAGTCCCAAAAATACAAATGGAATTAATTGATCAGCGCCATCAGGAGGAAGGACTTGATTGAGCTGAAGCAATCTTTCTCCTTACTTAAATCAGGAGTTGGAAAACACTACTAAAGCAACTTTGGGGAAGATCTCATTGTTGCTTCTTATGCTGTAACTGTTGGTAAATGAAGGCAGGATTGTGTCTTCTACCACAACTGTCATTTGTGGGTACCTTGTGTGAAGTAAGCATGAGGAAACATGAAAAAAAAAGGAAAGTTAAGAACACACCTTTGATGTGGATCTGAGATAGAAATTTACTCAGCTGCAGTGCAGCCTCCTTTGACAGTCAATATAGTCAGCAGAGTCTGAGGAAAATCATCCCCTCTTGCTCTCCTCCTCTGAGGAGGTGAGCCCAGCCTGAGCAACTCTGGCGTAGACATCCAAGAGAGGTCAACCAACCTATATGTTTATCTCATTTTCTCTTGATTCATGTATTTAATGATCTCATATTTCAAGGCTGTAAGGGACTTGCCACTACAGTCTTGCCTCTTGCATGACACAATCAAAAATATTTTTTAATTAGTAAAATGTCAATAGTGCCAAACTCAGCCTTTATAGTTTACCCATCAGAAGAGTGAGATCACTTTTCCAACTTTTTTAATCCTTACTATTCCGAAGTACTAACAGGAGAAAAAAAACTCAAAGCACAAGCAAACCCTTTTTGCTTGTTCTAATCCCTGGATCATCTTAAGGTGGGAAGAAAATGTTGCTCAGACTTCACAACTTTTTTCCGTGCTGCTAAGTTGTAGTCAGCTTGAGACTGAGCTGTCATACAGATCCTGGCCTTATGACCCAATGCTTTGCTGATACCTCCTGACCCAGAGAAGCCTCCATAGGCCAATGATCTCTGCTCCTGAAAAAAGCTGGAAGTGATCCCCTGAGGACCAGGGACTGCCAGGACTTGTTCTGCATGGAATGGGTTAGGTTATTATCCTCCAGCAGACCTCGGGCACAGAAGGCCTGTAAAACAAAGCAAGAACTGAAAAAGATTCAGTTTCAGTGGCTTCACTGAGAAAACTTGTCCTGTGTTACCTAAAGTCATAAACCATAAGACTAGAATGAATATTTTCTCTAAGAGATGTAAAAGTTAAACTCAGGGGGGTGTAAAGCAAAGACCTGAAGCCTCCCCGCTTGGATTTCTAGGCTTGTATCCCTGAGAGCTGGTGACATTTCTAGATTCCAGCAGAGTCATCTCTACACTGCTCCCCAGCAGCTGGGCCAAGGAAACTTACTTCAACCAGGCTGCCAGGAAGCACAGCAGTGCTAACTCCTGTGGGTTAGCACGTAAATGTTTCTGTATTTTTGTCCCTTGAAGCTTCTTGCAAGCCTCGTCCCAGTGAAAGGGAATTGTAAAATCCCTTCTGAGTACATTTTATAGGTGGCAGCTCAATGGTTCATTAAAATCTCCAGAGATGATATGCTCCTGCCTTTTGCAGTCACAGATCCATAATGTAACTGAAGTTAAACCTGCAGCCACAGTCACAGCACAGGAGCTCTTTACTTTTGTTCTTTGCTTTATGCCCCACTGAGCTTAACCAGTCGTATGGATGGAGTTTTCCATTCACCCCACAAAAAACTCCAAACCAAACACCCCCTCAGTCCCCCCTGCCCTGTGTATTACAGCAAGTAGGGGACTGCACACAAGAGAAAGAATTAACTGCAGCATTCAGAAAGGCTACTTATTGGCATGGGTATCACCTGATATCGGTAAAAACAATCTTCAGGTGCAAAGTTGTTATTTAACAGACTTATAAGAAAACTTTCTGCAGCTATATTACAGTACCTACAGACCTATTCCACTTTGTGTGGATTTTTCTTTTATGGCACAAAATTGTCAAAAGATAGTGTTTAGGAGCACTTTTCACCAGGAAGACTGTCACCAGTTCAGCTGCAGCTTATCATGCCCCGGAGTTCTTTGAAGTTTATCCTAAAGTAAACAATAATTAGCTGTGGATAGGTGTGGGTCTTAACCAGAAGGCATAAAGGGTTCACATTTATTAATCCTCTTGTATGAGGCAAGTTTATCTTCCAGGTAGAAAAGTGTTAGGACTTTTAATGGCTCTCTTAAAAATATCTCACAAGAATCTCAAGGATCTTATCCTTTTGAAACTGCTCTGGAAGAAGATATCTGCTTTCTAGGTTGAAAACCGCAACCAGAATAGTAGCTTCTGAAGTAAATGTTGAGGTATTAATGATCTGCTTTGGGCATTTTGCTCGTTTTTTTTTACATCTTGATTTGCTTTTTCAAACCATGAGAGCAGCTGGGGCCTTTCTGTATCCATGGCAAGGAGGAAGGACTTCACTCTTGTAACAACATTTTGCAGGTAAAAAGTCAGTTATTATGTAGGACAAACAATAATTTGTTATATAAGGCTATAACAACTATAAAATTGATTGGTGAGTCATCCCATGTAAAACTATGTCGAGGACCACAACTTAGTTTTTGATGTGGCATCTGATTGATTTCTGAAGTTACATTTTTCTTGGTTGATTGACTTGGAAAGCTAACCTTAGCTTTCTTTATTATTAGTGGCTATGTTGACCTGTTTTTATTTCATCTCTAGAGACTTATTTTTTGTAGTAAAGAGGTTGTAATCCCTGACAGGGATTATCTGGCAAACTATAAGCATGTGCTCTCAGTTTGTTTCCTCAGCAAACAGGACTGGTTAAAAAAACCTTGTGGTTATAAAGGTGTGATGGTTATTGGAAGGAAGAGCTGCAAACATTAGTGCAGATGGTCTACTGAGTTTGAAGTTTGAGAATAAATTTTGTAAACAGTTCAGTTTCATTGTTCAATAAGACAGAATTGATTTCTTGTATGTAAACAAAATCACTTCTTCCCCTATATAGGTAGGGATGGAGAAAATGTTGTAGTGATAGCGTTGGCTTCTCTGCCTCCCATGGTAGCAGGTGGTTTTTGCTGTCTATGCCCAAGTTGCACATCTCATGAACTGTGTGTTTTTTGAATGTGAATATGGTGAGCAAGAAGGCTGGAAGTCCCCAGAGGGTTAAAACCTGAAGACAGCTATTGCGAGTAATATGTCTAAATTTGGTCTGTCCACACTCAAGCATACAGCAAAACCTCAGGTGATTCAGCCCAGAAGCAGACCACACACAGAGATATGTGGTACATCAACCGTTTAGATAGAGAAATGTTCAAAAATCTCCTCATCCATAGACTCTCTGACCATTTTCCAGTGTAGGATTCTACTCAAAAGTGCTATGCCTCCGATTGAAACCAAAGCTCAGTTTCTCAGTTCTGGCTTCAAGCTGTTGACAGTGAATCATTTAATGGCCTGGCCAAGGGATGTCATCATGTGTCACTTGGTGGGCATGTGTCCGCATTGTTTACAAGGTTCACATGTTTGCAACAGATGAGCGCAGGTGTTTCCCTCTTTCATGTCGTGTTACAATGACACTGTTGGCACATTTATAGCTATTAAGCTCTTGGGGGCAGGTGAAGTTACGAAGCCATTCAACAATCCACTTTTATTCAGCGAATTAGAGAAGGGAAGATTTAATTTTCAAACCTGCTGATGCAGAACATGCTGCATGTATGTGTATGGGGAGTGTGACCTGTAAGGATACAAATACACAAATAGTGGTGACATACCTCTGTTAGGGATAAAGTACTTACCTAAGTGATTCCTTTCCCACCAATGCAAGAACAACATTAATCATGTCTTGTATAAATACATTCTGGCTCCTGTCCAGTTACTGAAAAGGTTAACCATGTTATAACCCCATTTGGACTATCTGTTGCTTGGGGAATCAGCTTCAGGCCTCCTGAAGGCACAAAAGAAGTGTGAACAAACACTGGCAAGCACTGGCAGACACTATCTTTATTCTAAAAGCACTTTAAGAGCCATAAGGAGATCTCCATCTCTATTGGAGGCATCATTTCTCCTGGAGCAGGTGTCTTCTCCAGCTGCTGATTCTGCCCCAGACAGCTCTATGCCAGTCCTAGGGTGACGAGATGGTACCATTTCTGACAATTCCGCAACAAAAGCCATTGACTTGGGAAGAAGAGTCCCTGCTCGTGTGCTTGCAGGAGGGGCAATAATCTGTTGGAGACTCATGTTTATGATTGAGTAACAAATTGTTTGGTAGGCAGTGTGGCATTAAAGGAGTTAATAATAATCAAGACAGAGATTAATATCTAATTGTAGCAACTCCAGGCAGTTTAATTTGCTTCACTTGGCCTAGTGACAGAGTGAAACTGCCAGCTGGAATTGTGTGAAGCCTGCTCCACCCAAATCAGTGGTTTCAGCCAGAAAGCACCTTTCAACCTGCCCATTCTGCCTTCTTGCATGTACAGAAAGCAGAAATCACGTACAGCTCTCCAGCTCCTCATCTCCAACTTCTAAGGTCCTCTGCACTGAGGGAATTACCCATGATCTTATCCTTGGTGGAAGCTGACATCTCCTCAAATTTGTTAGGCATGCTGAAGAAAAGGTAAAGTCGCTCAATGACTTGAGATTAGTCTCTGCCTCCTTTTGTTGGAGTCATACTCACAGCACTCTGCCTTGCCCCGTACAGGAAGGAGAATAAGGGATTAATACAAAGAGTTGCAACTCCACACTGAAATACTGTTTCCCTATCTCACTTTTCTGCCAGCTACACTCACTGCCCTAACTCTGGAGTTAGACTAGGTTCAGGAAAGGAATAGCGTAACCTGGATTTGGCACTGGGGATTAATTTTGTACCTGCACATCTCTTTGGAAAAGACTTAGAGAAATGTATTCACTATAGTAGCTTTCTTTCAAAGGGAATACTGTATCATCCCTTTGTACAGGAATATTTTTTGTTACCTTTCCACACTGCCTAGGTTGTAATAAAGGTGCTGATCTACAGCATACCACAGCAGTGGTAAAAGTAGGAAAGTACCTGTATGTTGCATTAGCAGCAAAAACAGTGGTTGAACCCACAGGGGAAATTCTAGTAGACTGGATGAAGTCACCCAGAGTGGAATTTGGCAAAAAAACTAGATTATTTCCTTTGCCTTAAAATGGTGAGCCTAAGGGCTTACATGATAATACGTAATTTTATCCCTAATATGGTTAAATCAGTCATTCATCAAATTAATTGAAATTACTTTTCCCCGTGCAAGGCTTTGTCTACTTTAGGACAGTGTCCTTGCCAGACTTAATTCAGATGATTATGTTTGTTAGAGAAATAATTACTTCAGGCTCCCAGCTCAGAATCCTCGATGTTATTTCTCATGCAAAAGCTCAAAGAATATTTATGAGCAAACTGCAGGTGTAAATACACCGAAGGGTTGTGAACTTATGTGTTCCTGGCTTGGCCATGGTGACTCCAAACCATCACAGTGAGGTACTCAGGTGGTGAGCTGCATTTTGAAGGTGTCAAAGACTGCAGCAAGTGCCACTTTCACCTTTTGCTCAAAGAATTACTAAATTCTGACTGACACCATGGGGAGATTTGCCATGCAAAATGACACGCTTTTTTGATGTGAGATCATAGAAACATAGAATGGTGTGGGTTGGAATGGATCTTAATAATCATCTAGTTCCAAGTTCCTTGTCATAGGTAGGGACACCTTCCACTAGACCAAGTTGCTCAGAGTCCCATCCAACCTGGCCTTGAACACAAGGATGGGGCATCCACAACTTTTCTAGACCACCTGTGCCAGTGCCTCACCACCCTCACAGTAAAGAATTTCTTCCTTATATCTAATCCAAACCTACTCTCAGTTTGAAGCCATCCCCCCTTGTCCTGTCGCTATATGCCCTTGTAAAAAGTCTCTCTCCAGCTCTCTTGTAGGTCCCCTTTAGCTACTGGAAAGCTGCTATAAGGTCTCTCCAGAGCCTTCTCTTTCTTCTCCAGTCTCACCCAGCTGTCATAGGAAAGGGGCTCCAGCCCTCTGATCATCTTTATGGCCCTTCTCTGAACTCACTCCAACAGGTCCATGCCCTTCTTATGTTGTGGGTCTCAGGTGGGGTCTCATGAGAGCAGAGTAAAGGGGCAGAATCACCTCCCTCAACCTGCTGGCCATGCTGCTTTTGATGCAACCCAAGATATGGTTGGCTTTCTGGGCTGCAAGTGCACATTGCCAGGTCACATCAAGTCTTTCATCCTCCCACACACCAACATCCTCCTCAGGGCTGCTCTCAATCCATTCTTCCCCATCATGTACTTATGCTTGGGATTGCCCTGAGCTATTGTGCAGGACCTTGCACTTGGCATTGTTGAATGTCATGAGGCTCACATGTCAAGCCAAAGGTACCTCTGGAATTATGTTGTTTCATGCCTGCTTCTTTTTAGATGATAAAGACATGGTGCTTCTTTTAAAAGAGCGAGATCCCAGGAACTCAAAAAAATCAGGAGTGACTGCACAGAAAAATTAGAAAATCATAGAATCATTAAGGTTGGAAAAAACCTCTAAGATCATTGAGTACAACCATTAACCCAGTACCGACAAGTCCACCACTCAACCATGTCTTTAAGCACCACATCTACCCATTTTTTAGACGCTTCCAGAGACAGTGACTCCAGCACTTCCCTGTGTAGCTGGTTCCAGTGCTTGACTACCCTTTCAATGACGACATTTTTCCTAAACGCCTGAGCTGACCAAGTGTCTTTGAGACTAAACCATACAGTAACGTAGTGATGGCAAATTTTGTCTTGTCCGAAGAACAACAAGAGTCTGTTTCTTTTGGCCAGTGTCACGGCAGTCAGCAAACCTTTACTTCTAGACACCAGAGAGCTGCAGTGAAGAAAGGAGGGCTGGCCTGGGAAGGGCCTGTGGGAAAATGCTGCAGTGGCACCAGGAAAGGAGGAGAGGGAGAGGGGGAGAGCGAGAAGGAAGAAGGAAGCGGGAGAGGGAGGGAGAGCGTCTGCGTATCTCTGCCACGAGGAAGGAGCAACAGTTTGCTACGGGCACTCAGCGCAGGCTGAAACTGCTTCCCGGGGCGCTGCCGCACCCCCGCCGGGATTCCCCGCCTCTTCCCACCGGGACCGTGTCCCAGTCCCGCGCGCCCCCTGGCGGCGCCCGGCGGCGCAGGAGCCGCGGGGGCGGAGCGGAACCGGCACCGGCGCCGGGCCCGGCCCGGCCCTTCCCGAGGCCCGCAGGGATAGGATGGGCCGGGCGGGGCAGGGATGGACCGGGATGGGCCGGGCGGGGCAGGGATGGGCTGGGCCAGGCGTCGCCAGCCTGGCGAGTGTGAGCCGCAAGGGAAAGGCGGAACAAAGGCTGGCAGATACCTTTCCGCCTTGGGCAATCGGCCGCTTGACAGCCCGTCCCGGGCTGGGGCTTTCCCACGGCCGTAGGGCAGCGGGCAGAGCTTTTCGCCGCTCTGTGAGGTGTTAAACGGCACGGAGGGACCGGCCGGGAGGCTCCTGCTGCAGAGCCGAGGGGCAGCTCCGGTGGCCGGGGGAAGGAGCTCCCACGGCTGTGGCACGATGGGCGTGGGCGGAGCCGCCCTCCTCCCTGGCATCCACTGGGCTCCCGACCGACTGCCGGCAAGCCCAGCTTCACCTTCCTCATCTTCCTTCAAAGAAGGAATTAGCAGCAGCCAGGCAACACCTTAGATTGCCCTCTTGCCTCACGCAGCTTGGAAACTGCCTTTTCTGATTGCCACACACCACTCATATGAAACCTGGGACAGGCTCCCGGAAATACCTTGGATTTAAATCTAGGTCTTCCCCAGATGGGGACAGATAGATGGATTGGATTGGTGACCTCTGCCTAAGATGAGGATGATGTTGTAGGCTAGCTGCTGGCTTCGAAGGAAGCCCAGCAAGCCCACTGCAGCTGAACCTTGTCCTCAGAGGAGCGGTGGGTTATGGCCCCTCCTGCTGCTTTGCAGTGTAGCTTTTTTTGGATCCTGAGCACACATACATACACACAACACACACACACATACAAATCTGTGGGGTCAACTCCAAGCCAGCCCTATAATACTCCTAAGCTCAGTGACACCAAATAGCACAAAAATAAAAGGATTTTCGTCAGGAAGGCCCTGAACCCTTCCTTCTTACTGGAAATCCTTATGCAAAGATCATGCTATATCAATATTACATTCTTAGTAGGATGGTAGGATGTTCTCTGCTCAGTATGATTTGTAACTATTTCTTCACTGGTTTGCTTTTTCTTAGTCATCTATTTTGCCTAAAAGTTGTGTAACAGGTTATGCACAACTTTATGAGTATACAGTGATAACCTAGTGACTAAAATACACAGAAGATTGCTGGAGCTAATGTGCTACTGGACTGTATTTTGGGATGCAGACACGTGACGATTCCCTGTTGGGCTGGCAGCTCTCAGTGCCAAGCAGACATAGCAGCCTCCATTGAGGCTTGGAACAGGCTGATTCTTGGTCTTCTTGATCCATTTTGACTCTCCATGTCTTAAGGATTTATACTGCTTGAAATTGCCACTTGTCACTTGAGTCCTCTTGTTAGGAGTTAATCTTGCCTAAACACCTTTACTCCTGTCTTTGCTTTTACTTCTTTTATGTGGTACAACTTTAGCTTAAGTATCCCCCCCCCAGCTTATTTACCCCACAGCTCCTCACTAAAGTTGCACCAAGGGCATGCAAACTTGCTTTGCAAACCTGGGCCTTGGCTTACAGGCAGCTGAATCCCTGGGCTGTGAGGTTATGGGTGGCAGAAACATGCCTGGCCTGTGAGCGTGTGAGCTCAAAGGGGGACCTCAGGAGGATCAGCCCACTGTAGGAATAATATTCACTCTCAATTGCAGTCAAAGCAAAGCCTAATAGTGAAATAAAGTGCTGATGTGATTCCAGTTCTCCTATGTTAATAACATGTGCCTGAAAGGGCTTGTCTTCATGATGTGGCTATCACCTGCTAAAATAGGATTTGACTCATTTGAATGCATTTCTTATTAAAATGCTGATTTGTTTCTGTAGACAGATTGCCACACAAAGTAGAGCAAGCTCCATTGGTATGAGAATACAAACACAGATGCTAAAGGTTATGTTGTTTAATTTTATTATGGACACTCTGTAGGCTGTAATGCATGTCCCTGGTTAAAGCAAACAGCATTAAGAGAAGGCATTGGGAGTCTTGCCTTCTTTCACACATTGCTTTGAGGTGCTACAGCTATGTGGGGCCCCTAAACAGCTCATACAGCACATAGGCAGTGTCTCACTGGGGGACCCATGGCTGGGCCTAAGTGATCAAAACTTCCTTTTCTTTTCTCCTGCTGCAATAAACCTGTTTCTCATGTTGCCATCCTCTGCATGGTCCATGGGTGGATGTTTCGTGAGTGCAGGGGAGAGAGAGTGGTGTGTGTTGGTACCACATCAGGGACCAGCTTAACCATCTTGAAAGGTGAAGTGATAAGATGTGGAAAACTCATTGATTTTTATTACTTTGTGATAGTAATTTAACAGGAATTAGAAGCTGCTACTCAGACCTACCAGCAAGCTTTTCTAGTATTCAGCTGGTGATATGAATTAGATTATTGTTAGATATTTCTGCAGTTTCTACTGCAATTCCTTTTTATTATTTCATTATTTGAGTGTTAGATAAATTGTAAGTATCACCACACAGCCTGTTTAGGATGTGTGAAGAATACAACTGTTACATACTTGTGTTCTTTTTTATTTCTGTTTTCATGCATTTCTTTAAGACTCTTGAATCAACATTTCTCTAAACCAAAGTGGAAATGCTAATATAGCCTGGGATTTTTTTTTTAGAAAATAAGTAAAAAAATATTTTATTAAGGAAATGTCCTAGTTATGTGTAAAATGAAAGGATAAAAAGTACACCAAGATGTTAAGTGTTTGTTTAAGGTATGGGATTTTTATAGACATGTAATCACATAAACACTGAATTAATGCAAGGAGCAATAGAACTGTTGCCATTTCTGTCAGATATTACCCCATCTGGTAGTGCTGAGTGCTCAGTGCCCAGACCTAACAATGGCTCCCTTTTTAGAAAGCCTACCAATAGCAACAAGTTGAGATGGCCAAGTAGCCAAGAGGGCCAAGACCTCGTAACGCTATGTGATGTACAAGGAGGGAGGGAACTTTCTGACTTGTGCACCCTCACTCTCTTGATCTCGTCAGCCCTGTTCTCTTTTGAAAACTAAACAACAATTAACCACTAGATGGCTCTATCCAGTAACAAAAGGCTGCACATGTCCCCTTTTCCTTCTATAATCTGTATTAAAGTTGCAGTATTATTTTTATAAGTTCAATTAGTCTTTTCATGGTCAAATTCATGTGGACAGGCCAAAAAGGCAGGACAACCCACCCTGACAAGGTTATTGGCTGTGTTAGCAATCTTCGTTATTCTGTGTATTAGCAGTTGGGTTACTACCCCAGATAAGCAGGGATGTAGGGTGCAGCGCCATGCAGAGTTTTGTGTCACAGCTCTTCACAAAACCAGCTTGAGCAGGACAGCTTGGTCAGCATGGATCCTGAACATGTAGGTCCTGAGCTTTCCTCTAGTGCTAGACCTAGCCTAATTCTAAGTTGTTTCTATTACCATTTAGAAATCAAATTCTTTTAAAAAGCAAATAAAAAAATCATTAAAAGGGGCTGAAGAATTTCTTTCACAACAGATTTTGAAATTTTTGAAACCTGAATGTTGAACTTGTCACTAAAGGATGCTAGATAAGTGATAAAAGTTCAGCAAAAGAAATCCAAGCCTGCAATTAGTCTCACTTGGACTCACTCAGGAATTCTACTTTAACAAAAATCTGCAGTTTCGCTGTTATTTTTTTAATGAGGATTTTAAGCAGATCATCTGATTATGTCAGGAATTTCTCATTTCCTCTGAAATAGTATTTTGGCAGAACAGACACAACATTGTGAGAATCACTTCGATATAATTGTTTGTTTGTTTGTTTCATTCAGCAGTGTTGTGAAATGTAAGCACTCAATAAAGCCCTGGGTTAATCACTGGGGTTTTCTGGAAGAATAATTTCTGTGGCACCAAAAACTTTTTCTGCTCAGCAAGGCTGAGTTCCTGGTTCCTGGGGATTCCAATATGCTCTGCTGGGGTTAAGGAGAAACAGTGATGGAGAATGGCAGACCAGTCAGGCAGTAGCTACTGATATAACCTACCCACAGGGAGGGATTGGTGTATCTTGTTGATCATGACAATTGTCTTCAAAATCTTGTTGCAAGATTTTGCAACAGCTGAAAAGGATAGTGTTTTTTCTGCACCTTTTCACTATTCCAGCAGTAAGATTTGAATTTAGATTATTAGCCACAATATTCAAAATAAAACTTCTGTGGTCAGCTGAAAGTGTCTGAGATGTGATTTATATGAGGCTGAAGTGGTTTAATCAACATTTTACCTTCATCTTAGTCTTTTAGTAAAAGGAAGGCTCTTTCTCCAGGGTATAGCATGTGAAACTGGTAACTACAAATTAACAGAACTTAATTAAAATTGTGCAAAACCCTTTTAAACATTTTTTATTAATGTCATGCCAATAGAAATTAGTATAAATTTCAAAGTATGCAAATAAAGAGTTACACAAGCATACTCTAGAGACTTTTCTTATACTGAGTGGTGATTTATTTATTAACTTTTTGTCCATTTCTGTCAACTGCCGGTAATTCTTCTGAGTTCTGTTCGTTTCTAATAACAGGACCAGGACTCATGCAAATTTGGAGAAAACACATGGTTGCAGCCTTCTAAAATGGGGAAATGATGGATTTCATAACAGACTGTAAAGCTAATCTTGCATCCCTGTTTAGTCAGTCCTTGATGAAACTGCCCGTTGTTGATGCCAAATAGAAAGTGAGTTGTGATTATGAGCCTCTCTTTAGGGCTTGTCAGCTATGAGCCTTGCTCTGGCCATCACCTTCACTTACAGAAACATTGTATCTTCAAGAGATGATGGTGACTTTTGTTTGCTGCAGCAGCACTGAGATAGGATTGGGTATGTATATATAATATACATTTATATAGAATATATCA
>NW_020955422.1:650141-651297 GCF_003031625.1 Empidonax traillii | reverse complement strand
TGAGTTGTGATTATGAGCCTCTCTTTAGGGCTTGTCAGCTATGAGCCTTGCTCTGGCCATCACCTTCACTTACAGAAACATTGTATCTTCAAGAGATGATGGTGACTTTTGTTTGCTGCAGCAGCACTGAGATAGGATTGGGTATGTATATATAATATACATTTATATAGAATATATCAAACATCTGATCTAGTGTTTGAAAATTTTATGCAGAGCCGTGTTACTAGGAATGCTACTAAACAAAAACAACCCCAAAACTGAAGCATTGAGAGGTTAAATTTATATAGGGAGACCAAGAATTGCCACACATTCTCCCAAACTCACAAAATTATCCTATTCACAGACAGACCTCTAGAAAGGATTAATTGAAATGCTAGGTTCAGTGGAAAATGAACTCCAGTGCTTGTTTTCTACATACAATGAATACTTTGTTCACCTTTTCCTTCTTTCTTTATGTGGCTGCAAGTACTGCATGTTAAATATGCTGCAGCAGCAGAACCATGCTCCTCATGGGTACATACTGTCTGTTCTGTGTCCCTTTAGCAGCTGTCATTGATACCTGTCAGCGGATGTTTATATGAAGTTATTGTTATTTTGTTAAAAATATGATGCATAACCTGAACAAAAAAACAAGTTGTCGATAGTGATTCAAAAGGCTCGGGACTTTTCATCTGGAACTAAGGGCACCACGAGATCAAGTACTTTCCCTTATTCAACCCCACACAATACCCCTGGCTGCTCTGTATCTGTAGTTTCAAGCATTTTCTATCTTTGATATCATACTGTTACCCCAAAAATCAAGGTCTGAAGTGAAGAGGAAGATTTGTTGGAAAGCTTGGGGTGTTAACCCAGGCATTGGCTTACTTCTCACACTTAAATTTGAAGAGATGACAATCCCTCTTTTCTGCTTTTAGAAACAAACACAAGTCAAATTTCTCAAAGCTCTGAAGAGTAAGCTGTATATACACATTGCTATATCTTGCCCCTTGCTGTGATATTTGAATGTTTTGTGGAACTCAGTAATGCATGAGTGCTACTGAAGCCTGTGGTGTTTTCCTCTGCCTTCAACAAATACCAGAAAGACATGGAGAAAATTATTGAAGATTGAAGAGAGAGGGAATATTTACAAATAGTAATTATGTTACTTCTTAAGCCA